>NC_088422.1:13130002-13372502 GCF_034236695.1 Oncorhynchus nerka | reverse complement strand
TGTTTTGTCAGACTCTTAAGATTCCTACGATATTGGCCGCCGTCATGCAAGCTACTGTAGCACTGTAAAGATCAGCTCATTGGTGGTGATCAGCCTGTTAAAGATCAGCTCATTGGTGGTGATCAGCCTGTTAAAGATCAGCTCATTGGTGGTGATCAGCCTGATAAAGATCAGCTCATTGGTGAGCTGATCAACGCCTCAGTCTGCAGCTCACCAATCTCAACCACTCAGTCTGCAGCTCACCAATCACAACGCCTGAGTTTGCAGCTCACCAATCACAACACCTGAGTCTGCAGCTCACCAATCACAACGCCTGAGTCTGCAGCTCACCAATCACAACGCCTGAGTCTGCAGCTCACCAATCACAACGCCTGAGTCTGCAGCTCACCAATCTCAACGCCTGAGTCTGCAGCTCACCAATCTCAACGCCTGAGTCTGCAGCTCACCAATCTCACGCAGGCCTCCATGAAGAAGATCTTCTCAGCATTGTCTTCATGTATGTCACCTCGTGTGACTCGTGGAAACCGCATGCAATCAGCCAGGCCCTGGAACATGACGCCTGTTGTGTTGGCAACAGCACGCTTTTCCATAAAGGATCCCTGATGAACTTCACATGTTTGATCATGAGGCTGGAGACTTCAGAAAGTCAGCGTGATGTACGTACCACATGAGGAGGCTCTCTATACACTGCCTCTCCCTCATCCCCTCAGTCTGAAGGACGTGGACAGAGAGGGAATGCTGATGATAGGGGGCCTCTGGTTGCACTCAGTCAGTCAATCATCAGAGCAGTATTGCTTAGATCAAAGTTGAAAGGAATGGATCATTAGAGCTCCTAAACTTCTCCCTAGTATTCCCAAATGCAGCGGGGCGAAGCCTCATTCCCTCTGTTCGTGCTCTTCTTGCCCCACAGGCAAATAATGTTCCTCTTTATTTTGAGTGCGCCGGGCCACAAGTGGCCAAGTCTCTGGGATATATTGTTTTCATCATTTTGACTCACTCCGACATTCGGGCCATGTGTCTCTTTGAAATATGAACCGATAATTGTAATTTCCTGTCCGACGCTTCTCTTTCAGTGTCGTAATTATAGACATTTTTTTGTCACCTTACTGCCTCCTCACATTGTCCTGGTGTGTGTTACGGCTGTGTTAGAGGGATGGCTTGTCATTAGAAATTAATTGATTGCTTGTTTTCATCAGGATGCCTGGAATGAGCACAATGAACCCCTGTATTAATGAGCTCATGCCAGAATGAACTTTGTGTTAATTGGTTTTTAGGATTCGGTCGGTCTCAATGACAAAACAACATGGCTCTTTGAGTGACAGGCAAGCTACCGCAGTAACGGCAGGCAGAGTCTCTGTGAATGCTGTCTTGTCCGGGAAGATTTGAGTAAGGGGTACACGTCACCCGAGGGATCAGTATACGTGGGCGCCAAGACAATGGGATCGTCAGTGGATTGTCAGAGTAGAGAATACCCAGGAGAGTAAGAGGAAAGGTAGAGGAGACTAAGGAGAGGACTGGGAGAGGACAGAGTGAGAGGTGGGGGAGGAGAGGACAAGAGAGGTAGAGGAGAGATAGAGGACAAGAGAGGTAGAGGACAAGAGAGGAGAGGAGAGGAGAGGAGAGGAGAGGTAGAAGAGAGGAGAGGAGAGGAGAGAGTAAAAGGGAAGAGAGGACAGGAGAGGAGAGGAGAGGTTGAGGAGAGTGAGAGGGAGGAGAGGAGTGGGACAGGAGTGGGGAGGAGAGGAGAGATGATAGGTATAAAAGAGAAGATGGAGACGATAGGAGAAAAGAGGAGAGGGAGAGGAGAGGAAAGGAAAGGAGAGGGAGATTAGAGGAGAGGAGTGAAGAGGGAGAGGAGAGGAGAGGGAGATTAGAGGAGAGGAGATCGGTATAAAATAGGAGAGGATAGAGGGGAGGTATAAAAGAAGGGAGGGAGAGGGTAAAGGAGAGGAGAGGAGAAGAAGATGGAGAGGTGGGAGGCGTGGGAGGGAGTTGAGGACTGGGGTGAGCCATGAGCGTGGGAGAGCCAGCAGAGAGCACCAGGCAGTCAGTCAGGCAGTAGCTAGCTTCACTCCCTAGCATGATGTCACTGGTACAGGCAGGTAGAGACACTGCAGAGGCATTGTGCAACAGGAACGACAGGACCAACAGGGTTCCAGCCGGATGGACAGATCCTCTGTAAATGATCATTAGTGCCAGATCAGCGGCCATCTTCAATCAACACTGGCTCCCACTCGGCTTGCAATTATTTACATCTCTCAGGAGAAGAGCTGTATTCATCTCCATCTCTCCGCCATTACTGCTCTCCTCCCTCGACCCACCACTGAGCACAAGCAGAATGTGTTTCTGGCTCCCTCTCTCACCTCCTCAGTGATTGATGACATCTCACACAGCCATAAAACAGACAGCATAATATCCAGAAACCTGAAGAGAAAAAAAGATGTGATGTGCACGCAGCCTCAAGCGTTGTTTGTGAGGAGTCCTCAATTACTTTTTGTGAAATATCACAACAAAGTGACATTGATGCTGTCAAGGTCCTGGAGGTGTTTGTGTGAGGATTAGCTTCTGAGGATACTTGGTATGTGTGTGTGTGTGTGTGTGTGTGTATGTGTATATATGTGTGTGTGTGTGTGTGTGTGTGTGTGTGTGTGTGTGTGTGTGTGTGTGTGTGTGTGTGTGTGTGTGTGTGTGTGTGTGTGTGTGTGTGTGTGTGTGTGTGTGTGTGTGTGTGTGTGTGTGTGTGTGTGTGTGTGTGTGTGTGTGTGTGTGTGTGTGTGTGTGTGTGTGTGAGACTGTGTGTGTGTGTGTGTGACATATACATACATGCCACGGTGGGTGTACATGCACTTGATGAATTATTGACACTTAACTCATAAAACATTTAGAGGCTAAATAAGTCACTTTGTGGGCAGACTAAAGAACAATAGATGTCTAAACTTATCATGTACTCCTGTACTGTATACCCTACTACGTCACATGCCAACTGAAGTAAAGCAATGTAGTGCAGGAAGCTCTTGCTCGACAAGCACCGTGCCACACACCACTGATGTCATTGAATAAAGCCATATCGTGTGTCAAAACATCTTCACATTCCTTTTGGGTTGTGTGTTGTAATGTAAACAGTTTACTTTTCTTTGTAGAATCCACAGTAATAAAGTCCTTGTTGGAAACATCTCTGAGATATGTTAAGGATTTTAGAAAGCCAGTATGTCAGAATCTTTTCCTATATTTCACTACTTACACTGTGTCTTGGAAACAATTACAGACTGCGAAGGCTGAAAGTATTGCACTGTTATGAAGTTATTCAGTGCTCACAACCGAGCTTGACACGCCAAACTGGAAGTGTGCACCGTTTTAAAGAGAGAAAGAACCATCTGTCTAAAGTGTTTATTGAAGTGTGTCATTCTAGCCTCAGGCTTTGCCCAGATCCACGCTGCCAGCCTCGGAGGGGGATGGGCATCTGTCGACCAGGGTGAGGTTTGTCACGACCGCACTGTGTTGGTTTTCCATTATGAGTTGTGCAATTGGATCATTCACTCGCCTGGAGCAAGAGAAAGGGAAAGATACTGAACCAAGAATACAAAGTGCACCTCGGTGGCCCTAAGTGTCCTATTAGCTCTTCAGCCTGAACTACAACCTTTCCTACAGTGGAGGCGAGGCGGGAAACAGAGAGGGAAACAAACAAACAAACATCTATGGATGTACGTATAGTGCAGTATCGGGCCCCTCCGGTACAGAGGGATTCTTCAATCTAATTGACTGAGGTCTTTTTAAGATGATGAAAGCTGTCTTTGAATCCTACATATCCAATTCAGACGCTGCCTGAAGCAGCACACGGGGGTTTCTCTGGCCTCTCTAAGACTGGATACAGAGATGAGTGAGATTCACTGTCAAACTAAATATCTATTTTACATCAAAAACATCATGGTTGCTCTAACAGTTCGCTCTGTGTTGATATTCCACGGTAGTAATGGATTGTTTTATGATTTTGTCAGAGTAAAGATCAACAAAATCCCTGTTGGTTCGGTGTGAGCTTGCTGAATGAGTAGCATTAGACCAACGGTCCCTTTGTAAACCCCTATACGGTTCCACATGTCCAAACCGATGCCAGCCTCATCAAACATGTCAGATGTGCTCTGTGTCGCCTCTAGGGGCAGGAATGGGCCAGTCTATGGATTAGCGATGTCACAGCGATGTGGCTGTGGGATGACGAAGGCCACTGTTCTCCTTGATGATGAGGTTGGGGTTAGGTAGGATTGCATGGTCTGTATCCTCCTATGGGATGTATGTGAGTGTCCAGCGTCTTGTGTGAGACAGATAATGAGGTGGCCAGACAGAGAGCTTGGTTTGTTCAGCTCTCTACAGGGGGAGCACAATGGTCTGTCTGTCTGTCTGTCTGTCTGTCTGTCTGTCTGTCTGTCTGTCTGTCTGTCTGTCTGTCTGTCTGTCTGTCTGTCTGTCTGTCTGTCTGTCTGTCTGTCTGTCTGTCTGTCTGTCTGTCTGTCTGTCTGTCTGTCTGTCTGTCTGTCTGTCTGTGTTCAATAATACTTCCCTCTGTAGACTAGGTTTGATGGACGCCTTACAGTTCTGTTCCCCCTCCCTGAGGGATTCTCTCCGACTCATGAAAGCTAATTCAGAAATCAATATCAATGAAACGGCCTCTCATTTCCATATTTCCCCCATCACTCCTCTGGTGACTCGCAGGGAGGGGCGGAGCCTGCTGAGCCCAGGTATCGATCATCATCCCATGTTTAAAATTGACAACGTTCAATTCCCTGTGGCTGAGGGGTGAGGAGGAGAGGGTGGGAAGGGTGAGGGGGAGAGGGTGGAAGGAGTGAGGGGGACAGGGTGGGAGGGGTGAGGGGGAGAGGGTGGGAGGGGTGAGGTTGGGAGGGGTGAGGGGGACAGGGTGGGAGGGGTGAGGGGGAGAGGGTGGGACGGGTGAGGGGGAGAGGGTGGGAGGGGTGAGGGAAAGAGGATAAGGAAGTGAGAAAGGCAAGTTGCCAAGCACCTCGGGACACCTTGGCATCAACTACGTGGCAGTGGACAGTGGGTCTGAGGTGGTGGCCAACCAGTTGGGATGTGTCTGACCCTCAAGGTTGCCATGGTCTGCTGTTGGCAGGGCCTTGGCACTCGGGCAGCCCTTTCTGCTCCATAAGGTGAACGCATACGGAGCCGGAGACACTGACTGACACCCAGCAGCTTCCTCCTGTGTTCTCCAATGCCATCCTCTGACCTTCCTTTCCTGTGTCATGCCTGGTAGTCTGGCCTGCTCTTGTGGATGCTGTGAGAGACAGCTAGGCTCAACGGAAGCAGGAAGAGAGTAAGAGAGAGAGAGAGAAAAGGCACAAAGGACTGTTGCTCGGGTGACTCATTCCATTCACCATATTTTGCCTCTATCAGACCAGGAACAAAGAAACTCTGAAGAATATGTCATGGCAACTAGAGCCATTAGTCTAAAGGCGTCTATAAACAAGACGATGACCTCACCTTTTACCCCCTTGAGAATGACCAAGGGAAAACATATTGAAGATTTCATGTTTAGAGTTGTTTTTTGGTTGATGAAGACACTGAAACCCTGTTGTTCACAGGGTTTCTCATTATAATTTATAACAAAAAGCAAGTTGCAGTCTATACAATAATGTTGTGAGAACTTTTCAGCCTTAATAAGATCACTTTTTTTGTAACGGACAAAATGCACCCCCCTACCCAACGGAAGATATGTTTTCTTATGATCCTCCCCCTGCACAACCTTCCCCCTCACAGAATTACCTCAAAATAATGTTTACAACCACAAATAACAATAACAGTAGCGACCCTGTTGATAAACGTGGATATCGACTGTGCCACTTCAGCCTTTGTGGAACAGTCGATGCCACTCAGGGTTACGGGCCAGAAGATTGAGGGTTCACCGACTACCCCGGATGAGCTCACTCTCCCTGCCTGTTTCATTAGTCCTACACTACGATCAGAGCCGGCTGCAGACAATGATCAGCTAGTGGGAAATCAGATTCATGATGATGACTGCTTGTCTAGCTTGTAGCTCAGATTCTGAAAGTATGATGTTGACATGATCAGTCAAATCAAAGCTACGGTAGATTTAACAAGATTTTAAGTTATTTTATTCTTTGGCCAATGACCTTGAGCCTTCTTGGATGGACACTGCTAATGTAAATCTATGGCAGCACCCAAGGGGCTTGAATTTTGCGTTGACCTAGTGTCCCCATGATTGACAGAACACTGAGCCAATCATGGCGCGACTAGAGAACATTACCAATCCCTACGCTCTGTATATTCCGCTGGCTGAGCTAGGCTGAAATACCTGCAATACCTGCCTTACTCAAGAAAGCAAAGAAGATACCATGTTTGTATGTGGCTTTATTAACTCAATGATTTATTTATATATTTTTCACATTGTTTGCAAATTCATATGTGACACGTATTAATGTCAAAATAACATGCAAAACAGCCCCCCAAGTATTATTTAGCTAAACTAAAGTATTATTTAGCTAAACTAAAGTATTATTTAGCCAAACTAAAGTATTATTTAGCTAAACTAAAGTATTATTTAGCCAAACTAAAGTATTATTTAGCTAAACTAAAGTATTATTTAGCCAAACTAAAGTATTATTTAGCTAAACTAAAGTATTATTTAGCTAAACTGCCCTGAATGATGGGTCGCCACTGATGTCAAGCCATTTTGAGGATGCTGGAATTATATTTTGGATGATCATGCGCATGTTTACAGGATACTTTAGAAGTAGCTTAATCAGATTAAAACATTGTGACTGGTTGTGTTGATGCCACACATAAAAGGTAATACATTTTAAAAGTTAAATTACAAATATTTATGCGATATTGAAGCGTTAGGTCTTAGTTGCTCGAGGACTAGCATCTCTGACTGGAGCTTTTCCTGAATACAGTCACTGGGCCTGCCAGGAACATACGTTTCCACTTTATGATAGGACGACTTGGGAGAACGATGATCTCAGTATCAGACGTAAAAATACAGCCAGACTGGCCTACTACTGTGTCTTTCTAGAGCTTATAAACTGTCGAGAGTAGTCTCATATCTGATCCAAATGAAACTGTAAAAGGTCTGGGTGTAGCTGGTGCAGAGGAGTCAGGCGCAGGACAGCAGAGATGAATAATAAACGGAACTTTACTGTAAATATCCAACTACATGTAGTAATACCAAGCCCACACAAATGGACCGAAATACATAAAACAAAGACACACAAAAACCATGGGGGAAAACAGAGCGTTAAATCATGAACATGTAATTGGGGAATTGAAACCAGGTGTGTAAAACAAATGGAAAATGAAAAGTGGATCGCCGGTGACGTCGATCGCCGAACGCCGCCTGAACAAGGAGAGGAACCGACATCGGCGGAAGTCGTGACAGAAACATTAAAATCACAGGGCTTTTGAGCCGTCATTCACATGACATTTTCGCTGCAGCCTAGAGTATAATTTTTCACTCATTGCATTATGGTGTTGTAGGCTGGTCTAGGGGGGATAATTGTATAGTACCTGAACAATATCAATAGGTGAGCTTTTTGTGCTGCATGTTTCATTTCTTCACTGTTCATTCACGATGATGCACCTGTTCCTCCGCTGCCTATCAGCTATTCCTATTGGTTCTTGTGGATTCAGATTGAAAATTGTTGCAGATTTGAAATGATTGTTTGTGTGGTATGATTTTTTTTAAATGTATTTTTGTATCTTTATTTAACCAGGTAGGCTAGTTGAGAACACCTTTATTTAACCAGGTAGGCTAGTTGAGAACACCTTTATTTAACCAGGTAGGCTAGTTGAGAACACCTTTATTTAACCAGGTAGGCTAGTTGAGAACACCTTTATTTAACCAGGTAGGCTAGTTGAGAACACCTTTATTTAACCAGGTAGGCTAGTTGAAAACACCTTCATTTAACCAGGTAGGCTAGTTGAGAACACCTTTATTTAACCAGGTAGGCTAGTTGAGAACACCTTTATTTAACCAGGTAGGCTAGTTGAGAACACCTTTATTTAACCAGGTAGGCTAGTTGAGAACACCTTTATTTAACCAGGTAGGCTAGTTGAAAACACCTTCATTTAACCAGGTAGGCTAGTTGAGAACACCTTTATTTAACCAGGTAGGCTAGTTGAGAACACCTTTATTTAACCAGGTAGGCTAGTTGAGAACACCTTTATTTAACCAGGTAGGCTAGTTGAGAACACCTTTATTTAACCAGGTAGGCTAGTTGAAAACACCTTCATTTAACCAGGTAGGCTAGTTGAGAACACCTTTATTTAACCAGGTAGGCTAGTTGAGAACACCTTTATTTAACCAGGTAGGCTAGTTGAGAACACCTTTATTTAACCAGGTAGGCTAGTTGAGAACACCTTTATTTAACCAGGTAGGCTAGTTGAGAACACCTTTATTTAACCAGGTAGGCTAGTTGAGAACACCTTTATTTAACCAGGTAGGCTAGTTGAGAACACCTTTATTTAACCAGGTAGGCTAGTTGAGAACACCTTCATTTAACCAGGTAGGCTAGTTGAGAACACCTTTATTTAACCAGGTAGGCTAGTTGAAAACACCTTCATTTAACCAGGTAGGCTAGTTGAGAACACCTTTATTTAACCAGGTAGGCTAGTTGAGAACACCTTTATTTAACCAGGTAGGCTAGTTGAGAACACCTTTATTTAACCAGGTAGGCTAGTTGAGAACACCTTTATTTAACCAGGTAGGCTAGTTGAGAACACCTTTATTTAACCAGGTAGGCTAGTTGAGAACACCTTTATTTAACCAGGTAGGCTAGTTGAGAACACCTTTATTTAACCAGGTAGGCTAGTTGAGAACACCTTCATTTAACCAGGTAGGCTAGTTGAGAACACCTTTATTTAACCAGGTAGGCTAGTTGAGAACACCTTTATTTAACCAGGTAGGCTAGTTGAGAACACCTTCATTTAACCAGGTAGGCCAGTTGAGAACACCTTTATTTAACCAGGTAGGCTAGTTGAGAACACCTTTATTTAACCAGGTAGGCCAGTTGAAAACACCTTTATTTAACCAGGTAGGCTAGTTGAGAACACCTTTATTTAACCAGGTAGGCTAGTTGAGAACACCTTTATTTAACCAGGTAGGCTAGTTGAGAACACCTTTATTTAACCAGGTAGGCTAGTTGAGAACACCTTTATTTAACCAGGTAGGCTAGTTGAGAACACCTTTATTTAACCAGGTAGGCTAGTTGAGAACACCTTTATTTAACCAGGTAGGCTAGTTGAGAACACCTTTATTTAACCAGGTAGGCTAGTTGAGAACACCTTTATTTAACCAGGTAGGCTAGTTGAGAACACCTTTATTTAACCAGGTAGGCTAGTTGAGAACACCTTTATTTAACCAGGTAGGCTAGTTGAGAACACCTTTATTTAACCAGGTAGGCCAGTTGAGAACACCTTCATTTAACCAGGTAGGCTAGTTGAGAACACCTTTATTTAACCAGGTAGGCTAGTTGAGAACACCTTTATTTAACCAGGTAGGCTAGTTGAGAACACCTTTATTTAACCAGGTAGGCTAGTTGAGAACACCTTTATTTAACCAGGTAGGCCAGTTGAGAACACCTTCATTTAACCAGGTAGGCTAGTTGAGAACACCTTTATTTAACCAGGTAGGCTAGTTGAGAACACCTTTATTTAACCAGGTAGGCTAGTTGAGAACACCTTTATTTAACCAGGTAGGCTAGTTGAGAACACCTTTATTTAACCAGGTAGGCTAGTTGAGAACACCTTTATTTAACCAGGTAGGCTAGTTGAGAACACCTTTATTTAACCAGGTAGGCCAGTTGAGAACACCTTTATTTAACCAGGTAGGCTAGTTGAGAACACCTTTATTTAACCAGGTAGGCTAGTTGAGAACACCTTTATTTAACCAGGTAGGCCAGTTGAGAACACCTTTATTTAACCAGGTAGGCCAGTTGAGAACACCTTTATTTAACCAGGTAGGCTAGTTGAGAACACCTTTATTTAACCAGGTAGGCTAGTTGAGAACACCTTTATTTAACCAGGTAGGCCAGTTGAGAACACCTTTATTTAACCAGGTAGGCTAGTTGAGAACACCTTTATTTAACCAGGTAGGCTAGTTGAGAACACCTTTATTTAACCAGGTAGGCTAGTTGAGAACACCTTTATTTAACCAGGTAGGCTAGTTGAGAACACCTTTATTTAACCAGGTAGGCCAGTTGAGAACACCTTTATTTAACCAGGTAGGCTAGTTGAGAACACCTTTATTTAACCAGGTAGGCTAGTTGAGAACACCTTTATTTAACCAGGTAGGCTAGTTGAGAACACCTTTATTTAACCAGGTAGGCTAGTTGAGAACACCTTTATTTAACCAGGTAGGCTAGTTGAGAACACCTTTATTTAACCAGGTAGGCTAGTTGAGAACACCTTTATTTAACCAGGTAGGCTAGTTGAGAACACCTTTATTTAACCAGGTAGGCTAGTTGAGAACACCTTTATTTAACCAGGTAGGCTAGTTGAGAACACCTTTATTTAACCAGGTAGGCTAGTTGAGAACACCTTTATTTAACCAGGTAGGACTAGTTGAGAACACCTTTATTTAACCAGGTAGGCTAGTTGAGAACACCTTTATTTAACCAGGTAGGCTAGTTGAGAACACCTTTATTTAACCAGGTAGGCTAGTTGAGAACACCTTCATTTAACCAGGTAGGCTAGTTGAGAACACCTTTATTTAACCAGGTAGGCTAGTTGAGAACACCTTTATTTAACCAGGTAGGCTAGTTGAGAACACCTTTATTTAACCAGGTAGGCTAGTTGAGAACACCTTTATTTAACCAGGTAGGCTAGTTGAGAACACCTTTATTTAACCAGGTAGGCTAGTTGAGAACACCTTCATTTAACCAGGTAGGCCAGTTGAGAACACCTTCATTTAACCAGGTAGGCCAGTTGAGAACACCTTTATTTAACCAGGTAGGCTAGTTGAGAACACCTTTATTTAACCAGGTAGGCTAGTTGAGAACACCTTCATTTAACCAGGTAGGCTAGTTGAGAACACCTTTATTTAACCAGGTAGGCTAGTTGAGAACACCTTTATTTAACCAGGTAGGCTAGTTGAGAACACCTTTATTTAACCAGGTAGGCTAGTTGAGAACACCTTCATTTAACCAGGTAGGCTAGTTGAGAACACCTTTATTTAACCAGGTAGGCTAGTTGAGAACACCTTTATTTAACCAGGTAGGCTAGTTGAGAACACCTTTATTTAACCAGGTAGGCTAGTTGAGAACACCTTTATTTAACCAGGTAGGCTAGTTGAGAACACCTTCATTTAACCAGGTAGGCTAGTTGAGAACACCTTTATTTAACCAGGTAGGCTAGTTGAGAACACCTTCATTTAACCAGGTAGGCCAGTTGAGAACACCTTTATTTAACCAGGTAGGCTAGTTGAGAACACCTTCATTTAACCAGGTAGGCTAGTTGAGAACACCTTCATTTAACCAGGTAGGCCAGTTGAGAACACCTTTATTTAACCAGGTAGGCTAGTTGAGAACACCTTCATTTAACCAGGTAGGCTAGTTGAGAACACCTTCATTTAACCAGGTAGGCCACTTGAGAACACCTTTATTTAACCAGGTAGGCTAGTTGAGAACACCTTTATTTAACCAGGTAGGCTAGTTGAGAACACCTTTATTTAACCAGGTAGGCTAGTTGAGAACACCTTCATTTAACCAGGTAGGCCAGTTGAGAACACCTTTATTTAACCAGGTAGGCCAGTTGAGAACACCTTCATTTAACCAGGTAGGCTAGTTGAGAACACCTTCATTTAACCAGGTAGGCCAGTTGAGAACACCTTTATTTAACCAGGTAGGCTAGTTGAGAACACCTTCATTTAACCAGGTAGGCCAGTTGAGAACACCTTTATTTAACCAGGTAGGCTAGTTGAGAACACCTTTATTTAACCAGGTAGGCCAGTTGAGAACACCTTTATTTAACCAGGTAGGCTAGTTGAGAACACCTTTATTTAACCAGGTAGGCTAGTTGAGAACACCTTTATTTAACCAGGTAGGCCAGTTGAGAACACCTTTATTTAACCAGGTAGGCTAGTTGAGAACACCTTTATTTAACCAGGTAGGCTAGTTGAGAACACCTTTATTTAACCAGGTAGGCTAGTTGAGAACAAGTTCTTATTTACAACTGCGATCTGGCCAAGATAAAGCAAAGCAGTGCGACACAAACAACAACACAGAGTTACACATGGAGTGAACAAACACGCAATCAATAATAAGTCTATAGACAGTGTGTGCAAATGAGGTAGGATAAGGGAGGTAAAGGCAATAAATAGGCCATAGTGGCGAAATAATTACAATATAGCAATTAAACACTGGAGTGATAGATGTGCAGAAGATGAGTGTGCAAGTAGAGATACTGGGGTGCAATGGAGCAAAATAAATCAAATAAATAACAGTGTGGCGGATGAGGTAGTTGGATGGGCTATTTACAGATGGGCTGTGTACAAGTACAGTGATCTGTGAGCTGCTCTGACAGCTGATAATAAGTCTCCAGCTTCAGTGATTTTTGCAGTTCGTTCCAGTCAATGGCAGCAGAGAACTGGAAGGAAAGGCGGCCAAAGTAGGAATTGGCTTTGGGGGTGACCAGTGAGATATACCGGCTAGAGCACATGCTACGGGTGGGTGCTGCTATGATGGCCAGTGAGCTGAGATAAGGCGGGGCTTTACCATGCAAAGACGTATAGATGACCTGGAGCCAGTAGGTTTGGCGACGAATATGAAGCGAGGGCCAGCCAACGAGAGCATACAGGTCGCAGTGGTGGGTAGTATATGGGGCTTTGGTGACAAAACGGATGGCACTGTGATAGACTGCATCCAAATTGCTGAGTAGAGTGTTGGAGGTTAATTTGTAAATGACATCTCCGAAGTCAAGGATCGTTAGGATAGTCAGTTTTACGAGGGTATGTTTGGCAGCATGGGTGAAGGATGCTTTGTTGCGACATAGCAAGCCAATTCTAGATTTCATTTTGGATTGGATATGCTTAATGTGAGTCTGGAAGGAGGGTTTGCAGTCTAACCAGACACCTAGGTATTTGTAGTTGCCGGTTAGCCTAATGCAGATCTGGACAAACAATCCACCAACCACTATTGTCACTATGAATGGTGGATAGAGGGCAGGATAGACCGTTAGACTGGTAGATTCTGACCTGTGGTATAGTAAAAGTTAGCACTTGGAAAAGCATAGCTCATAAGGGAAGTACCAAAATACCTTGATATACTGTAGGGGTGGCACATGCAAGCAGATGAGGACATTTGGATAGGAGGAAGACATTATATAGAGAGAATGTAAGCCAGGGAAATATGCACTCCAATAAAAGAAAACACACAACCTTTCCCAAAGAAACAAACAAATTAGACAACCCTCAGCCTATTTTGGACCACCCCTCCTCCCACCCAGTAAACAGTGAACTGTCCCTAAGAGCTAATGAGTTGCGGCATGGTGGAACGGGATTAAGATGGATGTATTCCAACACTGTAGGGTCAAACCATATGCATCAGTAAATAGAATTAATCTGGGCTCATTCTAGCACCTTGTCTTTTGGAGCATCCTTCTATTTTGGTAAGATGACGCCATAATTGATGGGTCAACCATGAGTAATCTTTGTTTGTCACCACACACACACGCATGCACGCACGCACACGCACGCACGCACACACACACGCGCACGCACACGCACGCACACACGCATGCACACACACACGCACGCATGCACGCACACACACACGCACATGTACACGCACGCATGCACACTCACACACATGCACATACACGTACACACACACACACTAAAGTGAAAACTGATTTTTTTTTTCTTATATCAATTAAATAGTGGGAGAGATGAGTGTTTGTGAAGTGTCAGAATGATGAAGTGCCCACACTTCCCTTCCACTCGGCTAAATGAAGGTCCATGTGGGTGACGAGCGTCCAGCTTATGCAGCCTATTAAGTGAGGCAGTCATGCATTGCGGAGTGGCAAATGACTCTGGATGTTAGGCAGCGCTCGGCAGATGAGCCTGCTACTGTGCTGTGCTGTCTAGTGAGGCAGTTGGAATTGATTGTTTGGCTGACTTTCAGTCCAGCTGCTCTAACTGCGTACGCTGGAAGTTCCCTGGCTGTACTACAGATGAGGGAGCTAAGCAACCAAAGTTCGCTGGCTGTGCTACATATGAGGGAGCTAAGCAACCAAAGTTCCCTGGCTGTACTACAGATGAGGGAGCTAAGCAACCAAAGTTCCCTGTCTGTACTACAGATGAGGGAGCTAAGCAACCAAATTTCCCTGTCTGTACTACAGATGAGGGAGCTAAGCAACCAAAGTTCCCTGGCTGTGCTACATATGAGGGAGCTAAGCAACCAAAGTTCCCTGGCTGTGCTACATATGAGGGAGCTAAGCAACCAAAGTTCCCTGGCTGTACTACAGATGAGGGAGCTAAGCAACCAAAGTTCCCTGGCTGTACTACAGATGAGGGAGCTAAGCAACCAAAGTTCCCTGTCTGTACTACAGATGAGGGAGCTAAGCAACCAAAGTTCCCTGTCTGTACTACATATGAAGGAGCTAAGCAACCAAAGTATCCTGGCTGTACTACATATGAGGGAGCTAACCAACCAACGTTCCCTGGCTGTACTACATATGAGGGAGCTTAGCAACCAAGGTTCCCTGGCTGTGATACATATGAGGGAGCTAGTCAACCAAGGTTCCCTGGCTGTGCTACATATGAGGGAGCTAAGCAACCAAAGTTCTCTGGCTGTGCTACATATGAGGGAGCTAAGCAACTAAAGTGTGATGGCTGGGGGGGCAGCCAAGTCCAATAGGTTACATTTTCATGCACTGTCAGTCTTTGGCTGATGCAACTCCTCTGAGGCACTTTGTTTGAAAAATACAAGCTTTCTCAGGATGAAATCAGTCGATGAATGATGCGATAATTAACATTGTGTCGTACCGCCGGCCATCATGGCTTATTTTCTTATAGCCCCAATGTTTCTTTTGTCTCTGTGGCTGATACTTGAGGCTCCCCAGTGTGAGACAGTATGACAGGGGTTATGTTCCTCATATTGATATTATTGGATCAACCATGACTATCCTTCCATCGTCACCTTTTCTTAGAGGTGGTTTAGCTCTTGAGCAGTCAATACAAGCTGACTCATTTTTAATGATTTTATGCTACCAAGAGTGGAAACAGCGAGATGCTCTTCAGCTAGGTGCTGAAAGTCACACAAAACCTGAATCAATTCAATTTTTTTTTACCCCCGAGGCAAAAATGGTCTATCAACATAATGTTCTCCTCATCATTTTATCTTACTTATTCAACATAATCACGTCCGTCACATGGCTAGCTGTTGGCATTTACAAAATAGCATCAACGTACACAGGTTTTGATCAATCAATGTTTAACTGGAAGTTGGTCTGACATCTTTGTTTACTGGTGGGGATCATTATTTTCCCAGCAACCATTAACATCTTTGTTTACTGGTGGGGATACATTATTTTCCCAGCAACCATTAACATCTTTGTTTACTGGTGGGGATCATTCTTTTCCCAGCAACCATTAACATCTTTGTTTACTGGTGGGAATCATTATTTTCCCAGCAACCATTAACATCTTTGTTTACTGGTGGGGATCATTATTTTCCCAGCAACCATTATCATCTTTGTTTACTGGTGGGGATCATTATTTTCCCAGCAACCATTAACATCTTTGTTTACTGGTGGGGATCATTATTTTCCCAGCAACCATTAACATCTTTGTTTACTGGTGGGGATTATTATTTTCCCAGCAACCATTAACATCTTTGTTTACTGGTGGGGATTATTATTTTCCCAGCAACCATTAACATCTTTGTTTACTGGTGGGGATCATTATTTTCCCAGCAACCAATAACATCTTTGTTTACTGGTGGGGATCATTATTTTCCCAGCAACCATTAACATCTTTGTTTACTGGTGGGGATTATTATTTTCCCAGCAACCATTAACATCTTTGTTTACTGGTGGGGATCATTATTTTCCCAAAAACCATTAACATCTTTGTTTACTGGTGGGGATCATTATTTTCCCAGCAACCATTAACATCTTTGTTTACTGGTGGGGATACATTATTTTCCCAGCAACCATTAACATCTTTGTTTACTGGTGGGGATCATTATTTTCCCAGCAACCATTAACATCTTTGTTTACTGGTGGGGATACATTATTTTCCCAGCAACCATTAAACATCTTTGTTTACTGGTGGGGATCATTATTTTCCCAGCAACCATTAACATCTTTGTTTACTGGTGGGGATACATTATTTTCCCAGCAACCATTAACATCTTTGTTTACTGGTGGGGATCATTATTTTCCCAGCAACCATTAACATCTTTGTTTACTGGTGGGGATACATTATTTTCCCAGCAACCATTAACATCTTTGTTTACTGGTGGGGATACATTATTTTCCCAGCAACCATTAACATCTTTGTTTACTGGTGGGGATACATTATTTTCCCAGCAACCATTAACATCTTTGTTTACTGGTGGGGATACATTAATACATTATTTTCCCAGCAACCATTAACATGTTGTTATTTTGCATTTGACTTTGTCACAAAAGTGAACGATAATAAATGTGACCCTTCTCTGCCTAAACATATGTTAATTTTCCAGGCTGGTCAATGTAATGTACCTCATTGCCTAGGAATACACTGGATGAGTCCACTGAGATTTATTGGGTTTCAGGTCTTTACCAGCCTAACAGGTTTGGGCTCAATTCTAATTGAAGGCAGTCCATTCAGTCCATTCAAGTGATTTGTATGTCAAATTCAGCACTTTTCCTTTGTAATAAATAGCTTTTACTTTTCAGTTGATTGAGAAGTCATTGAAAATAAATGTTACTTTTGTTATTATTGAATTGTAATTTTGTTTACTTCCTGAATTGACTGCCTTCAATTAGAATTGAGTTCAACCCTGCAGCCTAAGTGCAACTCACAATGCCAAGCCTACTGGGTATAGAGGGAAGTAAGTCACTCTCTATTATGCCGAGGTGAATGACGGATGAATGGGGAGAATGTCAGAGAAACAACGAGAGGCTGTGACCGGAGAGAAGTCTAGACATTCGGCTGCTGTGCAGCAGAGCTGATTGGAGGTATAGAACGCATGATTGTCCTTTCATGTAACTGGATCGGTAATGGTTACACTGGTTAGCCACGTTTGTCCTTTCATGTAACTGGATCGGTAATGGTTACACTGGTTAGCCATGTTTGTCCTTTCATGTAACTGGATCGGTAATGGTTACACTGGGTAGCCATGTTTGTCAGATATTGTGACTTCATGCAGCTTCCCAGACTTCTTGAGGCTTTGTCTGGCTTCATCTGTATGTTTGTCCTTTCATGTAACTGGATCGGTAATGGTTACACTGGTTAGCCACGTTTGTCCTTTCACGTAACTGGATCGGTAATGGTTACACTGGTTAGCCATGTTTGTCCTTTCATGTAACTGGATCGGTAATGGTTACACTGGGTAGCCATGTTTGTCAGATATTGTGACTTCATGCAGCTTCCCAGACTTCTTGAGGCTTTGTCTGGCTTCATCTGTATGTTTGTCCTTTCATGTAACTGGATCAGTAATGGTTACACTGGGTAGCCATGTTTGTCAGATATTGTGACTTCATGCAGCTTCCCAGACTTCTTGAGGCTTTGTCTGGCTTCATCTGTATGTTTGTCCTTTCATGTAACTGGATCAGTAATGGTTACACTGGGTAGCCATGTTTGTCAGATATTTTGACTTCATGCAGCTTCCCAGACTTCTTGAGGCTTTGTCTGGCTTCATCTGTATGTTTGAAGTATGTCTGTGTGTTTCTACATCTTCGCTTGGTGTTCACTACAGACTGAGTGTGTCGGGAACAAGCTCACCTCTGCGCTCACCTCTCGTGACTTTCCAAACTATAGAGCAGACCTATAGATGCCAGGAAAAATGTTTCTCGTGTCCTCTGACCCAATAGTTATCTGGTCCATGGAGGCTGCAACACGAGTCTAATTGTCCTGTGTTCACATCAAGTATTCCGAGGGACTGCAAGAAATACAGTTTATAATTACAGTTATTATTCAAATATGTGAACAAACAGACAGCTGCAATAAACCAGCACTAAAGAGGGCAAAGAGACGGTAGAAGAAACCAAACTGGATATACAGCACTGCACTGTAAATCCAAACATTTCCTTTCACAGCTGAACATCTCAGTCGCAGTCCCTCAAGAGGGACCTATGCTGGGGACATTGGTATTGGTTGTCTAGGTGTGGTTAAGGGTTGAGTGTAGGTGCTCTATACAGTCCAGACTTGCACAGTGAAATGTACTGACTAGGTTTTAAGTAAAGGGGTAGAGAGTCGGCGACCACCTCGACACAACACACCATTCAGGAAGTAGAGTCGTGGAATGAAACTTTATTTGAAAGGAAATGAGAGGCCGCGAGAGAGACAGAAATATATTTTTTTAACTAAAAATCGCATTCAATACACTTCATATTGAATACGACTTCAACACGTCTTCCTACTGCTTTTCACACGGGAACCATTGAGAAGTGCTGGCAGAATAAAAGACCTTGGTTTATTGTGAGCCTTTAGCTTGCTGCTTTATTACTGTACCTGAACTGTCCCTCTATAATGACTTACAGTTAAAACACAATTACAGAGTCAGGCTGAAGGGGGGGGATCAATACTGCAAGGAATGACAATCCCTCCCAGGAACACTAAGGTATTATTAATAGCTGTTTCTTCTTCTTGTTTGTCTGCCAGTTTGGGAAGGTTGGTGGTGGTGTGTTCTTTTGGAGGGAGGGGTGTTTACCTCGGCTGAATAGTCGTGACAAAGACAACCATCTTCCTCACAGCTACTATGTCTTCTTCCCTCGAATAATTCCATCATTGTGTCCATCATTATGGTTCCCCAATGGTTTGAACGGAGTCTACTCTTGGCACAGGACAGAGCATAACAGAGGCTGACTGTCTCTCAGTTAACCACCTTGGTAATACGGCTGGATTAGTATCTTTCAATAGAGTTTGGGACCTGGAGACACAGTTCACAGAGCATTACTACAATTACAATTTGAGGGTTTAGTACATTTTATTAAAGAAATAGCCATGTCATTTTTAGGAAGTTGCAAAAATCTATGAGGCAGTTACTCCTCAGTCAGACAAAATGATGAAGAAATGAATCCACTATTCAAGGCTTGACTTGCCCTGGTGGGTTTTTTTCCAAGGGGATTTTTACTCTTTTGTCTGCAAAATAATGAACCCATTTACTCACCATGACAACAGGTTGGTCGATGTGCTTGTTCTTTTATTTGTTTATTTCATATCAATAATTTAAGCAATATTAAAACATGTTGCTCTCTACAAAACACTTCCCCCATTAGGCCATGTTTCACACGTCACAGCTGAACAAATAGATATTTACATTTCTAGATGTATGTAATTCATTCGTGGACTTGTGTAAATGACTTTTTGATCAATATACTGAATAAAATAGACAAGGCATTTAATAGCCCATACCCACGCCTCTTCATTTTAAAGTGTTATATTTTTTGGACTCTGCTAACTTTTGACATTACTATCCTGTGAACACTTGTTAGGTCTCAACCCAGTTAACAAGATGATATTACTTTAACAATGTGCCAAAACTGTAAATCAATATTGCCAAGCATGATCCAATACATTTACAGGCACTGCTAACATTTGAAGTCTAAACCCACAGTAGGAGCCATTTAACTTTGTCGTCTACAAGTTGGATTTCGGTGTATTTTTCTACCTACCTGTAACTAGTGGGTCTATTGGGCTCTATTCATATTGTATTCTGGCACGATATGTATTCATACAAATGACGGTACTGTGACAACATTGGGTATTGGCACATATGTGTCCTGCCTGTCACATACCTTGCGGGTTACATCTGGGTTACAACGTAGTCACAGGAAAGTAGACCACCCGAAGTCTACATGATATAATAGTCTTATTAACGTGCTGATGGAATTCAATAAAACCAGGCATGCCTCTTTTTCAAAAGTCTTGATTAAGGAGATGATTTTGATCTGTGTGCAATCTCCCCGGCTATTCTGATTGAGGTTAGAGCAGTCCATTGACTTGTTATGGCCCTGGGACTGAAACACCAATCTGCTATCAGAATATGTTGACATATACGATGGAATACCACCGGCATTTATGGGTAAACAAGGCTCAGTGGGAAACAGATGTTTCCTAGGTTACAGTACGGACTATGATCACTGATGGGACTGATGTAGCCCTGGAATTTGACCAAGATATATCTGTTGGTAAGGACAGCAACCGTTCAGTCAACCAAGTTCCAAAGGCCTGGCCTCTGCTCGCTGTGAATTCTAGATCAGTTCAGTAATAAGATTTGGTACACTGTGATGTTTTAATCGAGTAATGTCCCCAGAGCTCAATGTGAACATGTCATGAATATGAACAGCTACTTATGATGCTTCCGAGTTCTGCTTGGAATGTGAAGGCTCCATTCCCTGTCTCTCAACAGAGCAGGTTTTTGTAACAGTGTGACTCAGATCAACTTTATTATCCCACCAGGGGGAAATGAATCATTTGCTTAGAAAGATGGTACATAACACATGAAAACAAAGAAATGACACAATAGAATTCATTCAAAGTGAATGTGCAATATGCTCGACAGACTAGAAGAACATGCTTAGCCAGATTGATGAATTCTTAGAAATAAATATTTGGAGCAATTTTGCTCCGCTGTAGGAACTCTCTTTTATCTGTCAGTGCAGCAGGACCTCGGTGCCTGGCTACGAGTACAGCACATCGGCCATTTCACAGATCCTTAAGCATTCTAGTGGACGATTTGTATTCAGCTCGGTTACATATCCCGGGCTTCCTCTGAGATCTGTGTTGGGGAAGAAAAGTCATGTTCTTGTTTCAAAGCATACGACAACTGACAATGACACTGTGCCAAAATTATTTATGGGGGAGAAAAGGAAGGCAGCTAGGCAAACGTTGTCTTCAGATTGCAGAGTGGTTCCATGGAGGAACGGCACCAGCTCAGATGGCCTACAGTCATCCATCCTCAGGGAGGGAGGGAGGGACAGGGAAGGACAGCTGTTCTCCCTCTCATGTCAAATCTCAGTGTGGTGATTGTTTCAGAATGCTCTTCTACAGTAATGAATGAAGACAAAATGTGAAGTTCGCCATGTTCAGGTCGTGTAAAAGTCCGGTCTGGATAACGAAACAAACTAGCCAATCACCGATCAACTAGACCCCGTAACGGTTATACTGGCAGGTTAGTGTGAACATTCATCTCCATCAGTGGAGGCTGCTGAGTGTTGGATGGCTCATAATAATGGCTGGAACGACGCCAATCACCTATTCCGCTCCAGCCATTATTATGAGCCCGACCTCCCAAATGAAGGTGCCACCAACCTGTGATCTATATCCTCTTTACCTTCCAGGCTGGGAGATTTTATGCTGTTATTGTTGTACCACTGGTCCCTGGATTCAGACATACTGTTAAATATGCTGCTGTTATTGTTGTACCATTGGTCTCTGGATTCAGACATACTGTTAAATATGCTGCTGTTATTGTTGTACCACTGGTCCCTGGATTCAGACATACTGTTAAATATGCTGCTGTTATTGTTGTATCATTGGTCTCTGGATTCAGACATACTGTTAAATATGCTGCTGTTATTGTTGTACCACTGGTCCCTGGATTCAGACATACTGTTAAATATGCTGCTGTCATTGTTGTACCACTGGTCCCTGGATTCAGACATACTGTTAAATATGCTGCTGTTATTGTTGTATCATTGGTCCCTGGATTCAGACATACTGTTAAATATGCTGCTGTTATTGTTGTACCACTGGTCCCTGGATTCAGACATACTGTTAAATATGCTGCTGTTATTGTTGTACCACTGGTCCCTGGATTCAGACATACTGTTAAATATGCTGCTGTTATTGTTGTACCACTGGTCTCTGGATTCAGACATACTGTTAAATATGCTGCTGTTATTGTTGTACCATTGGTCCCTGGATTCAGACATACTGTTAAATATGCTGCTGTTATTGTTGTACCACTGGTCTCTGGATTCAGACATACTGTTAAATATGCTGCTGTTATTGTTGTACCACTGGTCCCTGGATTCAGACATACTGTTAAATATGCTGCTGTTATTGTTGTACCACTGGTCCCTGGATTCAGACATACTGTTAAATATGCTGCTGTTATTGTTGTACCACTGGTCTCTGGATTCAGACATACTGTTAAATATGCTGCTGTTATTGTTGTACCATTGGTCTCTGGATTCAGACATACTGTTAAATATGCTGCTGTTATTGTTGTACCACTGGTCCCTGGATTCAGACATACTGTTGGCTAGTGTCATTAAGAGGCTGTTGACCTTTGTGCTTACCTCTGTCAGACTGACACTCTGTTCATTAGATACTGCTACTTCAATCCTGTGGCACACAGCATCTTAGAGAGAGCGAGAGAGCGAGAGAGAGAGAGAGAGAGAGAGAGAGAGAGAGAGAGAGAGAGAGAGAGAGACCGTACAGAGAGAGAGTTTTTCTTTGCAGATTATATCCAGTATCCACACTTACTTCCCTTGCACAATCTCTCTGGCCTAGTCACTCCCACTTGAAAATGGAAATGGAACTGAAAGTATGCAAATATATGTTATATGTTATATGCTTCATATTCAAAATATGAATCAAGCCTTTCAGCTATGCCTTCTATGTCTCACTCTTTCCATGAAGGGCAGATACACTCAATGACTGCATACGTTGTAGTAGTTTGTGCTTGCACAATGCTTCTCATGCAGATACCTATTCAGGAAGTCTTATTTAGGAAGTCCTATTCAGGAGCACTTCAGACTTAGCCGATGCTGCTTATAAGAGCTGTGGTGTGCTTGTTCTTCAGCCATAATATTATTATGTCTTTTTTTCACATTATAGGCACAGAACGAGGAGATATGAATTTGAATACAGTCTTATTATAGTGGTCTTCTAAATATTCAGGCTGATTCGTGGAGACTAGGAGCAGCAATTACTGTGAAGATAAATCTTGGCCAAATGAAAACTAAACACTCAAATATACATGCAGGCAGCGATCATAGGACTCTATATATGGTAGAGAGAACGGTAAAAGGAACTATGGAGCCTCTGTGGTAAATGGCTTCTTTTCATTTGATAAATGATGCCATGGGAGGGAATGTAAAGGACGTCACTCTGCTTGTTTAGCGAGTACCACTTCCTCCTGATTCGGTGTACACAGGACTCTGCCTTTGCTCAGCACGTAGTCGCCCACCTGAAGCGACTTTCCAGTCGGCGCCGCGCGAAAAGCTAGTAATTTGGCGGACCAAGTGGTGACACTTCAGGCTGAGGAGTAAGATTCACACATCCCTGTGTGCTACAGCAGCACTCGTATGACTTACTGTCAGACTGTAGTGGGCAATGAATCCCAAATCACCTACTATATAAGGGCTCTCCATCCCTGTTCCTGGTGCGTTGCCGTCCTGTAGGGTTTCACTGCGACCCCAGTTGTAACTAACCTGATTAATTTTGTAAACCAGCTAATTATTAGAATCAGGTGTGCTAGATTAAGTGTCATGTTTATGTCACATGCACAAGTACAGTGGAATGCCTTTTTTGTCATTCTAACTCCAACAATGTAGTCATCAATAACAATGTAGTCATCAATAACTATGTTGTCATCAATAATCAATAACAATGTAGTCATCAATAACAATGTAGTCATCAATAACAATGTAGTAATCAATAACAATGTAGTCATCAATAACAATGTAGTCATCAATAACTATGTAGTCATCAATAATCAATAACTATGTAGTAATCAATAACAATGTAGTAATCAATAACAATGTAGTAATCAATAACAATGTAGTCATCAATAACTATGTAGTCATCAATAATCAATAACTATGTAGTAATCAATAACAATGTAGTAATCAATAACAATGTAGTCATCAATAACTATGTTGTCATCAATAATCAATAACAATGTAGTCATCAATAACAATGTAGTAATCAATAACAATGTAGTAATCAATAACAATGTAGTCATCAATAACTATGTAGTCATCAATAATCAATAACTATGTAGTAATCAATAACAATGTAGTCATCAATAACAATGTAGTCATCAATAATCAATAACTATGTAGTAATCAATAACAATGTAGTAATCAATAACAATGTAGTCATCAATAACTATGTTGTCATCAATAATCAATAACAATGTAGTCATCAATAACAATGTAGTAATCAATAACAATGTAGTCCTCAATAACAATGTAGTCATCAATAACTATATAGTCATCAATAATCAATAACAATGTAGTAATCAATAATCAATAACAATGTAGTCATCAATAACTATGTAGTCATCAATAACTATGTAGTAATCAATAACTATGTAGTCATCAATAACTATGTAGTCATCAATAACTATGTAGTCATCAATAACAATGTAGTCACCAATAACAGTGGAGTCATCAAAACAATGTAGTCATCAATAATCAATAACAATGTGGTCATCAATAACAATGAAGTAATCAATAACAATGTAGTCATCAATAACAATGTAGGCATCAATAACTATGTAGTCATCAATAATCAATAACAATGTAGTAATCAATAATCAATAACTATGTAGTCATCAATAACAATGTTGTCATCAATAATCAATAACAATGTAGTCATCAATAACAATGTAGTCATCAATAATAATGTAGTCATTAATAACTATGTAGTCACCAATAATCAATAACTATGTAGTCATCAATAACTATGTAGTCATCAATAATCAATAACTATATAGTCATTAATAACAATGTGGTCATCAATAACTATATAGTCATCAATAACAATGTAGTCATCAATGACAATGTAGTCATCAATGACAATGTAGTAATCAATAACTATGTTGTCATCAATAACAATGTAGTCATCAATAACTATATAGTCATCAATAACAATGTAGTCATCAATGACAATGTAGTCATCAATAATAATGTAGTCATCAACAACTATGTAGTCATCAATAACAATGTAGTCATCAATAACTATATAGTCATCAATAACAATGTAGTCATCAATGACAATGTAGTAATCAATAACTATGTTGTCATCAATAATCAATAACTATGTGGTCATTAATAACAATGTGGTCAACAATAACAATGTAGTCATCAACAACTATGTAGTCATCAATAACTATATATTCATCAATAACTATGTAGTCATAAATAACTATGTAGTCATCAATAGCAATGTAGTCATCAATAGCAATGTAGTAATCAATAACTATGTAGTCATCAATAACAATGTAGTCACCAATAACAGTGGAGTCATCAAAACAATGTAGTCATCAATAATCAATAACAATGTAGTCATCAATAACTATGTAGTCATCAATAACTATGTAGTCATCAATAATCAATAACTATGTAGTAATCAATAATCAATAACTATGTAGTCATCAATAATCAATAACTATGTAGTCATCAATAATCAATAACAATGTAGTAATCAATAACAATGTAGTCATCAATAACTATGTAGTCATCAATAATCAATAACTATGTAGTAATCAATAACAATGTAGTCATCAATAACAATGTAGTCATCAATAATCAATAACTATGTAGTAATCAATAACAATGTAGTAATCAATAACAATGTAGTCATCAATAACTATGTTGTCATCAATAATCAATAACAATGTAGTCATCAATAACAATGTAGTAATCAATAACAATGTAGTCATCAATAACAATGTAGTCATCAATAACTATATAGTCATCAATAATCAATAACAATGTAGTAATCAATAATCAATAACAATGTAGTCATCAATAACTATGTAGTCATCAATAACTATGTAGTAATCAATAACTATGTAGTCATCAATAACTATGTAGTCATCAATAACTATGTATCCATCAATAACAATGTGGTCATCAATAACAATGAAGTAATCAATAACAATGTAGTCATCAATAACAATGTAGGCATCAATAACTATGTAGTCATCAATAATCAATAACAATGTAGTAATCAATAATCAATAACTATGTAGTCATCAATAACAATGTTGTCATCAATAATCAATAACAATGTAGTCATCAATAACAATGTAGTCATCAATAACTATGTAGTCACCAATAATCAATATCTATGTAGTCATCAATAACTATGTAGTCATCAATAATCAATAACTATATAGTCATTAATAACAATGTGGTCATCAATAACTATATAGTCATCAATAACAATGTAGTCATCAATGACAATGTAGTCATCAATGACAATGTAGTAATCAATAACTATGTTGTCATCAATAACAATGTAGTCATCAATAACTATATAGTCATCAATAACAATGTAGTCATCAATGACAATGTAGTCATCAATGACAATGTAGTAATCAATAACTATATAGTCATTAATAACAATGTGGTCATCAATAACTATATAGTCATCAATAACAATGTAGTCATCAATAATAATGTAGTCATCAACAACTATGTAGTCATCAATAACAATGTAGTCATCAATGACAATGTAGTAATCAATAACTATGTTGTCATCAATAACTATATAGTCATCAATAACAATGTAGTCATCAATGACAATGATGTAATCAATAACTATGTTGTCATCAATAATCAATAACTATGTGGTCATTAATAACAATGTGGTCAACAATAACAATGTAGTCATCAACAACTATGTAGTCATCAATAACTATATATTCATCAATAACTATGTAGTCATAAATAACTATGTAGTCATCAATAGCAATGTAGTCATCAATAGCAATGTAGTAATCAATAACTATGCAGTCATCAATAACAATGTAGTCACCAATAACAGTGGAGTCATCAAAACAATGTAGTCATCAATAATCAATAACAATGTAGTCATCAATAATCAATAACTATGTAGTCATCAATAATCAATAACTATGTAGTCATCAATAACTATGTAGTCATCAATAATCAATAACTATGTAGTAATCAATAATCAATAACTATGTAGTCATCAATAATCAATAACTATGTAGTCATCAATAATCAATAACAATGTAGTCATCAATAAAATGTAGTCATCAATAACAATGTAGTCATCAATAACAATGTAATCATTAATAACAATGTAGTCATCAATAACAATGTAGTCATTAATAATCAATAAAATGTAGTCATCAATAACAATGTAGTCATCAATAACAATGTAGTCATCAATAACAATGCAGTAATCAATAACTATGTAGTCATCAATAACTATGTAGTAATCAATAACAATGTAGTAATCAATAACAATGTAGTCATCAATAACTATGTAGTCATCAATAACTATGTAGTCATCAATAACAATGTAGTCACCAGTAACTATGTAGTCATCAATAACAATGTAGTCATCAATAACAATGTAGTAATAAATAATCAATAACTATGTAGTCATTAATAACAATGTAGTCATCAATAACTATGTAGTCATCAATAACAATGTAGTCATCAATAACTATGTAGTCATCAATAACAATGTAGTCATCAATAACAATGTAGTCATCAGCAACTATGTAGTCATCAATAACTATGTAGTCATCAATAAGCAATAACAATGTAGTCATAAATAACTATGTAGTCATCAATAACTATGTAGTCATCAATAATCAATACCTATGTAGTCATCAATAATCAATAACTATGTAGTCATCAATAATCAATGACTATGTAGTCATCAATAATCAATAACAATGTAGTCATCAATAACAATGTAGTCATCAATAACTATGTAGTCATCAATAACAATGTAGTCATTAATAATCAATAAAATGTAGTCATCAATAACAATGTAGCCATCAATAACAATGTAGTCATCAATAATCAATAACAATGTAGTAATCAATAACTATGTAGTCATCAATAACTATGTAGTAATCAATAACAATGTAGTAATCAATAACAATGTAGTCATCAATAACTATGTAGTCATCAATAACTATGTAGTCATCAATAACAATGTAGTCATCAGTAACTATGTAGTAATCAATAACAATGTAGTAATCAATAACTATGTAGTAATCAATAACAATGTAGTCATCAATAACTATGTAGTCATCAATAACAATGTAGTCATCAGTAACTATGTAGTCATTAATAATCAATAAAATGTAGTCATCAATAACAATGTAGTCATCAATAACAATGTAGTCATCAATAACAATGTAGTCATCAATAACTATGTGGTCATCAATAACAATGTAGTCATTAATAATCAATAAAATGTAGTCATCAATAACAATGTAGTCATCAGTAACTATGTAGTAATCAATAACAATGTAGTAATCAATAACTATGTAGTAATCAATAACAATGTAGTCATCAATAACAATGTAGTCATCAATAACTATGTACATTTACATTTACATTTAAGTCATTTAGCAGACGCTCTTATCCAGAGCGACTTACAATGTAGTTATCAGTAACAATGTAGTCATCAATAATCAATAACAATGTAGTAATAAATAATCAATAACAATGTAGTCATCAATAACAATGTAGTCATCAATAACTATGTAGTCATCAATAACTATGTAGTCATCAATAACAATGTAGTCATCAGTAACTATGTAGTCATCAATAACTATGTAGTCATCAATAACAATGTAGTAATAAATAATCAATAACAATGTAGTCATCAATAACAATGTAGTCATCAATAACTATGTAGTCATCAATAACTATGTAGTCATCAATAACTATGTAGTCATCAATAACTATGTAGTCATCAATAATCAATAACAATGTAGTCATCAATAACAATGTAGTCATCAATAACAATGTAGTCATCAATAACAATGTAGTCATCAATAACAATGTAGTCATCAATAATCAATAACAATGTAGTCATCAATAACTATGTAGTCATCAATAACAATGTAGTCATCAGTAACTATGTAGTCATCAATAACTATGTAGTCATCAATAACAATGTAGTAATAAATAATCAATAACAATGTAGTCATCAATAACTATATAGTAATAAATAATCAATAACTATGTAGTCATCAATAACTATGTAGTAATCAATAACTATGTAGTCATCAATAACAATGTAGTAATAAATAATCAATAACTATGTAGTCATCAATAACTATGTAGTAATCAATAACTATGTAGTCATCAATAACAATGTAGTAATAAATAATCAATAACAATGTAGTCATCAATAACTATGTAGTCATCAATAACTATGTAGTCATCAATAACTATGTAGTCATCAATAACTATGTAGTCATCAATAACTATGTAGTAATCAATAACTATGTAGTCATCAATAACAATGTAGTAATAAATAATCAATAACTATGTAGTCATCAATAACTATGTAGTAATCAATAACTATGTAGTCATCAATAACAATGTAGTAATAAATAATCAATAACAATGTAGTCATCAATAACTATGTAGTCATCAATAACTATGTAGTCATCAATCAATAACTATGTAGTCATCAATAACTATGTAGTCATCAATAACAATGTAGTCATCAATAACAATGTAGTCATCAATATCTATGTGGTCATCAATAACAATGCTGTCAGAGGTCAGAGGCAGAGCTCCCATCTGAACCCTTTGTCCACGAATCACAACCACCACCACCAACAATTACAGGCTTGACAGTAGGTTGGCCAAATCACTTATGGAGTGAGGCAGTCAATCACTGAGGTCGACATGAGCTGTGGGCCCAATGAACAGTTGTTCCTCCAGTGGCCCCCTTTAACCACTGTAAAAAGTGTTTTTGGGGCTGCGGGGCGATTGATCTTAAAAGATTAAAGCAAATATTAAATGAGGAAATGTGGTGGTGGAATATGATTTAATGGCGAGGCAGCCAGAAGCCGAGAGGACGTGGATGGATTTGGGAGAGAGGGAGGGAGAGGGGGAGTGGGGGGGGGGGACGGAGAGGGGACGGAGAGGGGGAGAGGTTACTGCTCCCACTGAGCACATTCATTTTACAATGTTTTCCCTTTCCCTCCCTCTGCACAGCAGCCTGCATCCCCTTCCTCCGTTCCCTTCCTCTGGACAGCAGCCTGCCTCCCCTTCCTCCTTTCCCTTCCTCTGCACAGCAGCCTGCCTCCCCTTCCTCCTTTCCCTCCCTCTGTACAGCAGCCTGCCTCCCCTTCCTCCTTTCCCTCCCTCTGCACAGCAGCCTGCCTCCCCTTCCTCCGTTCCCTTCCTCTGGACAGCAGCCTGCCTCCCCTTCCTCCTTTCCCTTCCTCTGGACAGCAGCCTGCCTCCCCTTCCTCCTTCCCCCCCCTCTGGACAGCAGCCTGCCTCCCCTTCCTCCTTTCCCTTCCTCTGGACAGCAGCCTGCCTCCCTTCCTCCTTTCCCCCCTCTGGACAGCAGCCTGCCTCCCCTTCCTCCTTTCCCTTCCTCTGGACAGCAGCCTGCCTCCCCTTCCTCCTTTCCCTCCCTCTGCACAGCAGCCTGCCTCCCCTTCCTCCGTTCCCTTCCTCTGGACAGCAGCCTGCCTCCCCTTCCTCCTTTCCCTTCCTCTGGACAGCAGCCTGCCTCCCCTTCCTCCTTTCCCCCCTCTGGACAGCAGCCTGCCTCCCCTTCCTCCTTTCCCTTCCTCTGGACAGCAGCCTGCCTCCCCTTCCTCCTTTCCCCCCCTCTGGACAGCAGCCTGCCTCCCCTTCCTCCTTTCCCTTCCTCTGGACAGCAGCCTGCCTCCCCTTCCTCCTTTCCCTTCCTCTGCACAGCAGCCTGCCTCCCCTTCCTCCGTTCCCTTCCTCTGGACAGCAGCCTGCCTCCCCTTCCTCCTTTCCCTCCCTCTGGACAGCAGCCTGCCTCCCCTTCCTCCTTTCCCTTCCTCTGGACAGCAGCCTGCCTCCCCTTCCTCCTTTCCCTTCCTCTGGACAGCAGCCTGCCTCCCCTTCCTCCTTTCCCTCCCTCTGGACAGCAGCCTGCCTCCCATTCCTCCTTTCCCTCCCTCTGGACAGCAGCCTGCCTCCCCTTCCTCCTTTCCCTTCCTCTGGACAGCAGCCTGCCTCCCCTTCCTCCTTTCCCTTCCTCTGGACAGCAGCCTGCCTCCCCTTCCTCCTTTCCTTCCTCTGGACAGCAGCCTGCCTCCCCTTCCTCCTTTCCCTCCCTCTGGACAGCAGCCTGCCTCCCCTTCCTCCTTTCCCTTCCTCTGGACAGCAGCCTGCCTCCCCTTCCTCCTTTCCCTTCCTCTGGACAGCAGCCTGCCTCCCCTTCCTCCTTTCCCCCCCTCTGGACAGCAGCCTGCCTCCCCTTCCTCCTTTCCCTTCCTCTGGACAGCAGCCTGCCTCCCCTTCCTCCTTTCCCTCCCTCTGGACAGCAGCCTGCCTCCCCTTCCTCCTTTACCTCCCTCTGGACAGCAGCCTGCCTCCCCTTCCTCCTTTCCCTTCCAACCCCAATAGTATAAAATATAGCAGAGAAACCGACTTTGGCCATATACAGTATCGCCAGTCTAAGGTTGTAACTGACATCGATGGCAGAGATAGAATTTCTGCCATTGCTATTGGCATTTTATTAATACAATTGTCAATTTGTATTGTAAAATATGTATAATTGTCATGATGGCTAATGGTTTTGGAAACTTACTCAGACCAGAAACCTCCCCCAACTCTCCCTCCCTGCACCGCCAGCCTAGCCAATCCGTAGGCTGTATCGATTTGTCTCAAGTGAACAATCCATTTAAGGTCCAGCAGCTCATTAGGCCTCCAAGCAAAGCAACAACATAAACTAATGAATAGTTACTACACCCTGTCTGTTGCTACTTAGCCATGGGCTCCACATAGGGGATATGATGTGTGTGTGTGTGTGTGTGTGTGTGTGTGTGTGTGTGTGTGTGTGTGTGTGTGTGTGTGTGTGTGTGTGTGTGTACGCCGGCATGCATACGGTTATGGAGCATCTTAGTAGGTGATCTCACCAGGAATCCCCCAGTCCTGATCAAACCTTTCTCTCCTCCAGTATGTGCAGTCCTGATGAACTGTAGGGAGCAGAGGGAGCTCATTCAGACACTCACTGAATAAAACATGACTTACCATGCGTATTCTCAGGGGATGGTATAAAGTCTCTCCTGCTTGCCTCCCTGGTCCTGGAAATGGGACACTGTTCAGGTGCCTGTGTTTGCAAATTGCAGGTCTAACCAGCAGAATCGCATACAGTATAAAGCAGTGTTATTCGAAGTCGGGGTCATGAGTTGGGTTGCCGGGTGAATTGCAGTGGGGTCGTAAAATATATATATATTTTGGGGGGGGTGAAATTAATTTATAAACTTTTTTCATTAAAATATATTTCTGGGGTTGAGATTAAAGTATTTATTTATTCTCTCAGTTTTCGTAAGAGAGATGAAAATGTAATGAATTGAAGGTTATTTGTTAATGTGAAAATCTACGTTTAGAAATTTCAAAGGTGTTGTTAAATTTGGGGTGGGGTGCGGTCGACAGAATTTCTGTAAAAAAAGGGGTCCCCAGAGATTCTGGCACAAAAAATGGGTTCCCCTCTGAAGGTTTAATACCCCTGGCTGTAAGGGCCTTTTGGCAAACTTAGGCTGTGTCCCAAAATGGCACCCTAGTCCCATATAGTGCACTATATGGGACTATACCAAATCCCTAGTTAAAAGTAGTGTACTATATAGGGAATAGGTTGCCATTTGGGATGTAAACTATCGTTAAAGACATGTGTCTGTTAAGAGCATAGTGTCTGACCATGTTTTTGTGCTTAACAAGCCACATAATAAGTTGCTTGGACTCACTCTGTGTGTAATACTAGTGTTTAACAGGATTTTTGAATGACTACCTCATCTCTGTACCCCACACATCTGTAAGGTTGAGCTGTGAATTTCAAACACAGATTTAACTACAAAGACCAGGGAGATGTTCCAATGCCTTGCAAAGAAGGGCACCTATTGATAGATAAATAAATAAAATTGACATTGAATATCCCTTTGAGCAGGGTGAAGTTATTAATTACACTTTGGATGGTGTATCAATAAATAAAATCAAGCTTTATTTATACAGCACATTTCAGACATGGAATGCAGCACAATGTGCTTCACAGTATAAAATAAATAAAAATAATGAAAATATATATTTTTAAATATTTACTACACAACAAACATAAGAGGATAAAAAGGTTCAAAGCTAAAAAAGTGTGCTTTAAGCTCTTTTTGAAATATGTCCACAGCTTCGGCCCCCTCAGGTTCTCTGGCAGGCTATTCCAGGCTGGGGACACTGTAACTAAAGGCTGTCTCTCCATGCCTCTTGGTCCTGGGCTTTGGGATAGTTAAAAGGTCAGTGCCAGAGGACCTGAGGGACCTACTGGGTACATAACTTAAAAGCATGCCTGACATGTATTGGGGCGCACAGTCGTGGATTGATTTAAAACCTATAGAAGAATCTTAAAATGTATTCTAAAACTCACAGTGCAGAGACCTTAAAATCGGTGTAATGTGCGTTCTCTGTCTGGTCTTGGTCAGTACCTGTGCTGCAGAATTCTGTATGTTTTGCAGTTGACCAATGGCTTTCTTGGGTGACCAGACAGGAAAGCATTACAGTAGTCAAGCCTGCTTGTAATAAAAAGTATCTCTGTATCAGCCTGAGAGGGAAACAGGGGCACATTAGCAGTGTTCCTCAGGTGGTAAAAAGCTATTTTGATCACATTCCTAATGTGTGATTGGAAATGTAGTTCTGAATGTATAATAACACCCAGGTTTTTACCTGTATTACATCACAGTGCATCACAGTTATTTTTAGACCCCTCCCCTTTTCCACATTTTGTTACGTTTCAGCCTTATTCTAAAATGGATGAAATTGTTTCTTTCCCTCATCAATCTACACACAATACCCCTTAATGACAAGGCAAAAGCTAATGTCACCCCGAGGTCGTCCTTGCTTTATATATCTTGTGCGATACATAAACACAGTAATGGGTTTTTATTAGTGATGGCAATAAATAGCACTACAAGCCAGACTACAGTCAGTGTGATGGCAATGAGCATGTACTGCATGCCAATGTGTACACTGGGGAGGCAAGTTAACCTAGCAGAAGGAACGGTCAGCTGAAGTCATCTGAATCCCAAATAATGGTTAGATGGCAGATGGCCCTTCGCTGGGCGATTATTATTGGTGCTTGGCCATTATTGCTGGGCCCTAACCTGTGCCTTAGACATTTAGTAATGAGTCAGTCCTTTCTGCTAGCTCAACACCTTGACTTGAGGAGGAACGGAAAATGATCCGTCTGCCCTATTAACCTCTTTACAGACGAACTAGATCCAAGAAAAGCTGAGTGATTGCTTTCCTAGCAGCAGTCAGACGTCTTTGGTTTTTTAACCACTTCTCTGACCAGAACCAAACGGACCATGACATTGCACAGTTGATTTCCATGGGAGCTTTTAGAGTTGCAAAATTCCTGTAACCTTCCAAAAATTCCCAGGTTTTTACAGAAAACTGGGTTGAATGATTCCTGGTGTCAGGAGAGATTAAGCAGGAAATCAGAAATCTCTAACCAGGATTTCTGGAAAACCTGGGAACTTTGGGAAAGTTCCAGGACTTTTGCAATCCAAGGAGCTTCTGAGAAGTGAAGCTGTGCACTAGTATAGGCTACAGTAGATCAACTATAGGCTACAGTAGATCAACTATAGGCTACAGTAGATCAACTATAGGCTACAGTAGATCAACTATAGGCTACAGTAGATCAACTATAGGCTACAGTAGATCAACTATAGGCTACAGTAGATCATCTATAGGTTCAAAACTTTAGGGGGCCAAAACATGTACTTGCGGGTCTGTTTTCGCTTGTTGCCGACCCCTGTTCTTTGGAACTCAAGGCCCCGTATCCACAAAGAAAAGTTCCTAGGAATATTGTTAAAACCCAACTTTAAGACAACAAAACTCCCAGACAAACTCTGAGCCAGGAGTAAAATCAACTCATTAAAGTTTATCTCAGTTGGTAATCATGACAGTTTGAGGTACCGCAAAGGAAAGATAGTGATGACACTTATTGACATTGTTGTAAATTGGGGAATAACAAATCCTGATGAGGCATGACCAGACTGTGAACTCTATAGCACTCTTCAGACAACCTCAGTGAATGTGACTGTACATCAAATGTGGAAATTTGCTATAATTTTCACATGACATAATCAATATGCCTACTGTTCATTTTGACCTAATACTGTATGTTGGCATACCATTTAAAAAAAAAATTCTGATGGTTGTTAAAAGTGTAATTTTGACAATACTTACGTTATAGGATAAAGTAATCCCTCTCACCCCCCTTAAAAGATTTAGATGCGCTACTGTTCCACTGGATGTCATAAGGTGAATGCACCAATTTGTAAGTCGCTCTGGATAAGAGCGTCTGCTAAATGACTTAAATGTAAATGTTATATCAATACACTTGTCACTCCCGTTTAACAACTCTATCGCTATGTCACAGTAGGAATCTATTCACTTGCCGATAATGTTCCATCCAACATTTGAAAGGTCTGTCATTTTCATCTAACACAAGCCCTTTATTAGCCTAGTGGTTAGAAGTATTTGTGTTTATTAAGGATGCCAAGGCAGCAACTACTCTTCCTGGGGTCCAGCAACATTAAGGCAGTTATATACAATTTAAAATAATACATGACATTACATTTCATAACACTTTTCACAACACATTAAGTGTGTTCCCTCAGGTCACTAGTTTACTACCACATACATACAACACATTAAGTGTGTTCCCTAAGGTCACTACTCTACTACCACATACCTACAATACAACATCCATGTGTATGTGTGTGTCTGTGCCTGTGTGTGTGTCTCTTCACAGTCCCCGCTGTTCCATAACGTGTATCTGTTTTGTAAATCTGATTCTACTGATTCTATACTGGTAGGTTGACTGATAACCTGAACCAGGTTATGGGCAATGGTTACAGTCTGAGTGGGCATCTTGATGAAAGCAAATCAGTATTGAGGTGACCCAGAAAATATACCTCTCTGTTGACATCACATACACTATCAAGCATTTCACACATATTATCCAGATACTGACTGTTAGCACTTGGTGGTCTATAGCAGCTTCCCAAAAGAATGGGCTTTAGGTGAGGCAGGTGAACCTGTAGCCATTTTACTGAAACAGAATTTAACATGAGATCCTCTCTAATCTTTACAGGAATGTAGTTCTGAATATAGACCGCAACACCTCCCCCATTGGCATTTCTTTATTTTCTGTAGATGTTATAACCATGTATTGCTACCACTGTATCATCAATCAAAAATATTATCTCAGTGAGTTTCAGAGATAGTCAGAATATGAATGCCATCTGTCACTAGCATGTTATTGATTTCATGAACATTGTTTCTTAGGCTACATATTTTAATGTGGGCTATTTTTAACACTTTTCTGGGATGCTTGATTGTTTTAATTGCTTTACTGAGAAGCTTATCAGAAATAGACATGACAATGTTATGTATGTTTGAGTTGTTAGTGCAGGGTGAGCTGCAAACAGTGGACTTCATACTAGGGCACACCGTCTAAGTGCTAAAAGTATAACTCTGGTTCATAGGCACATGATTAGTGCATACACAAGCTGTAGGATTGACAGAGACAGTCAGGGGAGTTAGAGGGGCATAAATTAGGTTACTTACATTGTGACTGCCAACGCCCCTAGGATAATGTACATTTGCTGCAGCATTACGACAATTCAGCGACACAATAGTAGGGATTATGTGAGCTGGGCTTGGGTCATTGATAAGTAATTGTCTCAACATAGCCTTGAAATGTGCGGACAGGAGCCAAGGGGATAGGGATGAACTCCACCATTCCTGTAGAGCATCTTCTGTTTCCAGAATGTGTCAAAAGTTATCTAGAAAAGTTATTCTATGAGAATATTTTAGCCAGGCGTGTAAAGCCAGTAGCCTACTGGCTCTTTTACACCCACGGCCCAACGACGGTTCTGGACCTGAAATAACGGGCCGCTTTTTGGAATTTTTCAGAGCTAGAATCAGAATTTCAGAAGTTTCGAGCCAGCCCTCCTTATGTCGTTTTAACTCCACATGGACTACGGCAGCTATCGTAGAATGTTCACAAGCAGCCTTGTAAAATCCCATACTTGTGCTCCAGGATATCAGGGTTGTTGCCCCGGGAACCGAGATGTAGGGCTGACCCCAATCATTTCTTATCTACAATGTTTGTTGCTTTGGTTACAGTAATTTATGTTAATGCATTCAATATTATTATTCCAGTCTTCCCGTTATCATTGTTGGAGTGGACACATTGTTTGCAGAGTGCACAACCTATGCTACACTTGTGAGAAACAAGTGTTGGTTTATTTCATTCCATTTACGAGTTTTGACAATTTAGTCATTGTCTTTTGTTTGGATTGCTCCTGTCAATGCTGAGTTAGGACACGCACACATTGAAGTAGGCCTATAGGGTACCTGGCCTGCACGTAAATGTAGGCATATAAATGTGCCCATTTGGGGATCTGATAGTATTAACGCACCATGACGAATGACCTGTGGAGCTTCTCAAAGTAATGTTTTTACATCCATTAAGAATTACAATAGTTTCTCAATGTATTTGAAAAATCTCCCTTTCCATAACCACTCAGCGTGAAAGGGAAAAATGACATGCTCGGATCCAGTGGAAACGTCATAAAAGAGGCCTACCTGATTATTTCTTATCAGTGCTTGATTTGGACTGAAATAGGTTACGGTACTCATTTTGGGTGCTGGCACTGTTTATATTTATGTGTAGGAGCTACGCAATACAGGAGCTCAAGCAGTAGAACATTTGAGGTGCCGGTACTCAGCTCAGGTGAGCTCCTGCCCAAGTTAAGCACGGCTTCTTATCCCTTGCACAAATAGCCTACAGCTGTGTCTTTCCCGAGCTCACTGGCGCGGGAAACTCTGAGCCCCAGAACATTTTATACAATGTTGCAAGTTTGCTAGTGCAAGCTTCCGGCTGGACCCAAGTTAATAGTTGATACAGTATTTGAAGTTCGTTGCAGACAGGCCATGTGTAGCCAATGTGATCCATAGGATATTTCTTTTTATCAGGATATTTTCTACCTGCAGGCTGCAATATTTTTATTTGTTGGCTTTATGTAGGCTATTTTTACTTAGTTGGCAATGGCAGTAGAAGTAACTTTTTATGTTTGTATCATTTTCATTAAGATTCAGATAGATTTGGGATTAACCACATGACAATGATTTTGAGATATGAAGACGTTATTATAAATTAAATTAAACGAAAAAATGTGCATATGAAAACCACAACTGGCACGCTGATCAGTAGAAATGGTAAGATAAATTGGCCTTCCACATGAGAAGTGTTGCCGACTCCTCATGTAGCCTATTACCGGCAACTTCAGGAGAGTAATGGCAGAATCTGCGAAAGCAGCAGGAGTAGGAGGAGAATAGTTGGGTCAGATGAAAGTTTTTTTCTTCTGATTATCTAGATCTTTGGTGTTCTCTTGAGGCATTTGTCTTATTTCATCAAATTGTATGCTCAATGCATATAGTTGATTTTATTAAAACACATAGGGTGTGTCTATATATGGAAAAGTACACGTTTAAACATTTTGGCCAATCGATTGGTCGAAAAAACAGACGACTTTCGGTCAACCAATATGTTTTTTTCATTGGGGACAGCCCCAGTGAGATTTTTATTACCATAGAGCTGCCGATGACAACAGCTGGTGCAATGGCTGAGGAGGTCGTTTCGCAAACCCCTCGAGGACCGAAGGGTGGTGGGGCCCAATGAACCTGAGCCAGCTGTAGTATCCGTCGTGGATAATGAATGGGCCGGAGACTTAGACAGCCTCGCGGCCCGATGAGGGGGAGATCTGAGGATCTGAACCCAATGTAGAAACAACCGGAGAGCGAGACAGAACAGAGGACGAAGGTGCAGGATCCGGATCCAATCTTGAATCAGAAGCCCCCAGGGAAGAAAGCGCCAGAACCTCTGGATTTAGGCATATCATGTGATATGTGAAAAATACAAAAGACACTGTTGCATGTACTGTAGGTCTAGATCATTTATGGATTGATTATATTGAGATATCAAAATATAATTTTTAACTCCCTGCATTTTTCTATTGTCAAGAAGCCTGTTGGTAACTCTTAACTGGTTATGACAGCACATGAGGTCTCCTTAATATCTGTCAACATGGTGTGACTCTTATGACTAAAGAGGTTTCATGCATAGTTTTATTTTTATCCATAAGAGTAGGAGTAATGTCTCTATTCTCAGCACTTATGACCAATTTTCTACTCTGAGACAGTTTGTGGATACAGGCCCAGTCTCCCACTGATGCATCGCAGGGGTTTAAAACTCTACCTCTTCAAAGAATTTCTGAAATTAATCCCATGGTGCCCCCCCTCACCCCCCCACACACACAAACATGTATTTTCCAACTAGCACTGACTTTGCTGATAACTACTTTATTGAGGGAAAATGTACTTACTTTAACTGTGATATGTGGTTGTCTCACCAAACTATCTTAAGATGAATGCACTACTTGTAAGTCGCTCTAGATAAGAGCGTCTGCTAAATGACTAAATTTAAAGGTGTTTTTAAGGGTATAAAGCACGATAAAACAAGATGAGTTCTATCTCGTTCTCCTGAATGACTAGAGGACTTTATTTATGTTGTAGAGGGGAGTAGGCTACATTAAAGCAGCAGTCTCCTTAATGACATAATGGTAGAGCATTGGCCTCCAAGCTGCCGAAACCCCCAGGGAGACGACTTCAGTCAGGTGGAGGGGAAAACACATAAGCTGAGCATCCCTTTGTGATCCAGCGCCATCATCGTTTCCTCAGATCTGCCCGGCAACATGGCATTCAGTCACAGTGTGACTGGGGCATGATCTGATGGCCGCCTTTAATCAAAGCCTTAGTCTCCGACCTGCCCAGGAATAACCCATTACTGTTTGGGTCCGCAATTGGGAAGGGCTGACATCTCATACACTGTAAGTGACTCAGCACTGGGTCTGAATGTACAGTCTCGTGCTGATATGGTTCATAAATAAAAACATTTGGTTTTATTATCATCTCTGTTTCTCAGCAGTGTAATTCAATATGTTTTATTCAGATCTAACCTTGTAGTCCACGGTGGTGGTGAGGGAATAGAATTGCATGATTAGGGGGAAATGCAACACCCATAATTTAAAGGGGAAGTTAGTTAAAGACTTAACTCATGTTGGCAAAAGAAACGGCAGTACTATAAGTGATTCCTAAGGTTGTTTCTTGAAACCTTTTAATTGCTTTTCTGTTTTTTATTGTCTTTTTCTTATGTTGGGTTAAGTTGTAGGATATATTTTATTCTGTTGTATTATGTTGGGTTAAGTTGTACAATATATTTTATTATGTTTTATTATGTTGCGTACAATATATTTCTTGTTTGGTTATTTTCTTAATCTTGGACATTGTAGTTCATTCATTATCCGCTTCAAATAAAAACCATCTAATATGTCTAAACTTATCTCAACCAAATGACTTCCATACAGTATATAACATGCAGTGTAAGTAGATAACTGACCCAGTGTTGTTTATTGTTGGCTAGTTATCTCAAAAATAGACAATCAATTGATTGCAATTACTGTGTGCAACAGGTCATTGATCAATCTAACCTCAGTGCACACTACTCAAACACATCAATCCAAATCAATAGTCCCTTGATAAATGTGACTCTGACTTCATTTCAAGCTAGCTTGAAAAGCTCCAAATCCTGACCAGGGTGTATTGCTGGCGAGCTGGGTGCAGCCGTCAGGAAAAAGAGAATCAAAGAGTGTAGAATAAAGGAATATTGAATGTCTGTACTCCATGCCGGGCTCCATGCATGGCTCCTGGAGAGAACATTATAGATTTTCTTTTGCTGCCGACGTCAAAGAGGAAATGATGGGAAGTCATTGGTCCATGAATGTGTGGTGGACGTTGACGGGCAGTGGGCACCCAGAGTTCTCTTAATTGTATCTTCTTACTGTGAGAGCAGATAGAGAGAGGGAAACGAGTGTCTACATTCAGGTGTCTTAAACAGAGAGAGCTAAAGGAGGGAAATCAACAGAGCCTCTCAATCAGGTCTCTAAAACAGACAGAGATAAAGGAGGGAAATCAACAGAGCCTCTCAATCAGGTCTCTAAAACAGACAGAGCTAAAGGAGAGAAATCAACAGAGCCTCTCAATCAGGTCTCTAAAACAGACAGAGCTAAAGGAGAGAAATCAACAGAGCCTCTCAATCAGGTCTCTAAAACAGACAGAGCTAAAGGAGAGAAATCAACAGAGCCTCTCAATCAGGTCTCTAAAACAGACAGATCTAAAGGAGAGAAATCAACAGAGCCTCTCAATCAGGTCTCTAAAACAGACAGAGCTAAAGGAGAGAAATCAACAGAGCCTCTCAATCAGGTCTCTAAAACAGACAGAGCTAAAGGAGAGAAATCAACAGAGCCTCTCAATCAGGTCTCTAAAACAGACAGAGATAAAGGAGGGAAATCAACAGAGCCTCTCAATCAGGTCTCTAAAACAGACAGAGATAAAGGAGGGAAATCAACAGAGCCTCTCAATCAGGTCTCTAAAACAGACAGAGATAAAGGAGGGAAATCAACAGAGCCTCTCAATCAGGTCTCTAAAACAGACAGAGATAAAGGAGGGAAATCAACAGAGCCTCTCAATCAGGTCTCTAAAACAGACAGAGCTAAAGGAGAGAAATCAACAGAGCCTCTCAATCAGGTCTCTAAAACAGACAGAGATAAAGGAGGGAAATCAACAGAGCCTCTCAATCAGGTCTCTAAAACAGACAGAGATAAAGGAGGGAAATCAACAGAGCCTCTCAATCAGGTCTCTAAAACAGACAGAGCTAAAGGAGAGAAATCAACAGAGCCTCTCAATCAGGTCTCTAAAACAGACAGAGCTAAAGGAGAGAAATCAACAGAGCCTCTCAATCAGGTCTCTAAAACTGACAGAGCTAAAGGAGGGAAATCAACAGAGCCTCTCAATCAGGTCTCTAAAACAGACAGAGCTAAAGGAGAGAAATCAACAGAGCCTCTCATTCAGGTCTCTAAAACTGCCCAGGGAAAGCAAGGACTTAAAAAACAGCAGGGAGGATCAAGGAGATTGATGGGGGCCAATCTGTACACAGGTTTTGAAAGGCAGGCTTTATTGATGGTTTACTCACATGGATTTGTAAATCATAAATAAACACCCTATTTTCTTATTTAAGCAGCAGGGAGGATCTTGTCCCGATCTTGACCACCAGCAGAACTGCTCTGTGGCTTTCACATAGTAATAGAAAGGCCTTTAGTAATATCATCCCTCAGCCGTCATCAGATCCTTTGACAACACTGAGGCATTAAGGCAGCGATTATATCAAATTACACTGAACAAAAATATAAACGTAACATGTAAAGTGTTGGTCCCGTGTTTCATTAGCTGAAATAAACATCTCAGAAACGCACAAAAAGTGTATTTCTCTCAAATGTTGTGTACCAAATTGTTTACATCCCTGTTAGTGAGTATTTCTACTTTGCTAGGATAATCCATCTACCTAACAGGTGTTGCATATCAAGATGCTGATTAAATAGCATGATCATTACACTGACTGCAGGAATGTCCACCAGAGCTGTTGCCAGAGAATTAAATGTTCATTGCTCTACCATAAATCGCATCCAACGTCGTTTTAGAGAATTTGGCAGTACGTCCAATCGGCCTCACAACCACAGACCACTTGTATGGCGTTGTGTGGGCGAGCAGTTTGCTGATGTCAACGTTGTGAACAGAGTGCCCCATGGTGGCAGTGGGGTTATGGTATGGTGTTTGCTGATGTCAACGTTGTGAACAGAGAGCCCCATGGTGGCAGTGGGGTTATGGTATGGTGGTGGCAGTGGGGTTATGGTATGGTGTTTGCTGATGTCAACGTTGTGAACAGAGAGCCCCATGGTGGCAGTGGGGTTATGGTATGGTGGTGGCAGTGGGGTTATGGTATGGTGGTGGCAGTGGGGTTATGGTATTTTGTTTGCTGATGTCAACGTTGTGAACAGAGAGCCCCATGGTGGCAGTGGGGTTATGGTATGGTGGTGGCAGTGGGGTTATGGTATGGTGTTTGCTGATGTCAACGTTGTGAACAGAGAGCCCCATGGTGGCAGTGGGGTTATGGTATGGTGGTGGCAGTGGGGTTATGGTATGGTGGTGGCAGTGGGGTTATGGTATGGTGTTTGCTGATGTCAACGTTGTGAACAGAGTGCCCCATGGTAGCGGTGGGGTTATGGTATGGTGGTGGCAGTGGGGTTATGGTATGGTGTTTGCTGATGTCAACGTTGTGAACAGAGTGCCCCATGGTGGCGGTGGGGTTATGGTATGGTGTTTGCTGATGTCAACGTTGTGAACAGAGTGCCCCATGGTGGCGGTGGGGTTATGGTATGGTGTTTGCTGATGTCAACGTTGTGAACAGAGTGCCCCATGGTGGCGGTGGGGTTATGGTATGGTGTTTGCTGATGTCAACGTTGTGAACAGAGTGCCCCATGGTGGCGGTGGGGTTATGGTATGGTGTTTGCTGATGTCAACGTTGTGAACAGAGTGCCCCATGGTGGCGGTGGGGTTATGGTATGGTGTTTGCTGATGTCAACGTTGTGAACAGAGTGCCCCATGGTGGCGGTGGGGTTATGGTATGGTGTTTGCTGATGTCAACGTTGTGAACAGAGTGCCCCATGGTGGCGGTGGGGTTATGGTATGGTGTTTGCTGATGTCAACGTTGTGAACAGAGTGCCCCATGGTGGCGGTGGGGTTATGGTATGGTGTTTGCTGATGTCAACGTTGTGAACAGAGTGCCCCATGGTGGCGGTGGGGTTATGGTATGGTGTTTGCTGATGTCAACGTTGTGAACAGAGTGCCCCATGGTGGCAGTGGGGTTATGGTATGGTGTTTGCTGATGTCAACGTTGTGAACAGAGTGCCCCATGGTGGCGGTGGGGTTATGGTATGGTGTTTGCTGATGTCAACGTTGTGAACAGAGTGCCCCATGGTGGCGGTGGGGTTATGGTATGGTGTTTGCTGATGTCAACGTTGTGAACAGAGTGCCCCATGGTGGCGGTGGGGTTATGGTATGGTGTTTGCTGATGTCAACGTTGTGAACAGAGTGCCCCATGGTGGCGGTGGGGTTATGGTATGGTGTTTGCTGATGTCAACGTTGTGAACAGAGTGCCCCATGGTGGCGGTGGGGTTATGGTATGGTGTTTGCTGATGTCAACGTTGTGAACAGAGTGCCCCATGGTGGCGGTGGGGTTATGGTATGGTGTTTGCTGATGTCAACGTTGTGAACAGAGTGCCCCATGGTGGCGGTGGGGTTATGGTATGGTGGTGGCGGTGGGGTTATGGTATGGTGGTGGCGGTGGGGTTATGGTATGGTGGTGGCGGTGGGGTTATGGTATGGTGGTGGCGGTGGGGTTATGGTATGGTGGTGGCGGTGGGGTTATGGTATGGTGGTGGCGGTGGGGTTATGGTATGGTGTTTGCTGATGTCAACGTTGTGAACAGAGTGCCCCATGGTGGCGGTGGGGTTATGGTATGGTGGTGGCAGTGGGGTTATGGTATGGTGGTGGCGGTGGGGTTATGGTATGGTGGTGGCGGTGGGGTTATGGTATGGTGGTGGCGGTGGGGTTATGGTATGGTGGTGGCGGTGGGGTTATGGTATGGTGGTGGCAGTGGGGTTATGGTATGGTGGTGGCAGTGGGGTTATGGTATGGTGGTGGCGGTGGGGTTATGGTATGGTGGTGGCAGTGGGGTTATGGTATGGTGGTGGCGGTGGGGTTATGGTATGGTGGTGGCGGTGGGGTTATGGTATGGTGGTGGCGGTGGGGTTATGGTATGGTGGTGGCGGTGGGGTTATGGTATGGTGGTGGCGGTGGGGTTATGGTATGGTGGTGGCGGTGGGGTTATGGTATGGGCAGATTTAAGCTACGGACAACAAAAACAATTGCATTTCATCAAGGGCAATTTGAATGCACAGAGATAATGTACCGAGATCCTGAGACTAATTGTTGTGCCATTCATCCGCTGCCATCACCTCATGTTTCAGCATAACCATAATGCACGGTCCCATGTCACAAGTATCTGTACACAATTCCTGAAAGCTGAACATATCCCAGTTCTTCCATGGCCTGCATACTCACCAAACATGTGACCCATTGAGCATGTTCGGGATGCTCTGGGTGTTCCGATTCCTGCCAATATCCAGCAACTTCGCACAGCCATTGAAGAGGAGTGGGACAACATTCAACAGGCCACAATCAACAGCCTGATCAACTCTATGCGATGGAGAAGAGTCACGATGCATGAGGCAAATGGTGGTCACACCAGATACTGACTGGTTTTCTGATCCACTTCCCTACTTTTTTAAAGGTATCTGTGATCAACAGATGCATGTCTTCATTCCCAGTCATTTGAAATCCATAGATTAGAGCCTTATGAATTTATTTCAATTGACTGATTTCCTTATATGAACTGCACCTCAGTTAAATCTTTTAAATTGTTGCATGTTGCGTTTATATTTTTGTTCAGTATATATAAGATCTGTGTTAACAAGTTGTCGAATCAAAAAGGACCCAGGACAGTAGTGCGGTCGACATTCCACTCCATGCCAAAGAGTAGGCCTACAATTGTAACAAGGGACTTGCATTACAAACCCCACATAAAGCACCAGCAGCGGCAGCAGCCTCTATGAAGCCATCATTCATCATCATCATCACTTCTGTGAAATGAGGGTTGTTTTTGCTTTTCTTATTTTTTTTTACGTGGGCTCTGAACTCTAGAGAACTGAGCCATGAAGGGGAGTAGGCAGTAGCCCCTGGTCTTGGCTGGAGGATTGCGTCTTAGGAGAATGGCATTTTTTTACAGTTACATATGGTATAGATTTATAGGAGCTGGAATGGATGACAGCGCTTTATAACCCTGTCTGATATAACACTGTAAACTTTGCCATTTCAGCTTTATTATCTAATGCTATTTATAAAAAAAACGGGGCTTTGGAACAAACATTTCCCAGCAGGATACAGGAAACACAGACTTAAACAGAGTTTCAAAAAAAGATAGATTAATATTTTTGGGTGCCATTAATCGTATCAGTGAGTATTATGAAATTCTGAAGTGATCAATAACTGCTTCGCAAACCAAATCTCCCACACAGCCCATGTCTACAGTATCTGTTAATTGCCCAATATACCTGACGAAGACCATGACGACTATTCAAACACAAACTCATTCTCAGAGTTGACACTGATGCTCTAAGGCTGGAAGTGAATCCCCGTTATTACTGTCACATCTAACATTCCCCCTCTGGTTCTACTTACCTAACTAGTAGTTATCACTGTCACATCTAACATTCCCCCTCTGGTTCTACTTACCTAACTAGTAGTTATCACTGTCACATCTAACATTCCCCCTCTGGTTCTACTTACCTAACTAGTAGTTATCACTGTCACATCTAACATTCCCCCTCTGGTTCTACTTACCTAACTAGTAGTTATCACTGTCACATCTAACATTTCCCCTCTGGTTCTACTTACCTAACTAGTAGTTATCACTGTCACATCTAACATTCCCCCTCTGGTTCTACTTACCTAACTAGTAGTTATCACTGTCACATCTAACATTTCCCCTCTGGTTCTATTTACCTAACTAGTAGTTATCACTGTCACATCTAACATTTCCCCTCTGGTTCTATTTACCTAACTAGTAGTTATCACTGTCACATCTAACATTTCCCCTCTGGTTCTACTTACCTAACTAGTAGTTATCACTGTCACATCTAACATTTCCCCTCTGGTTCTATTTACCTAACTAGTAGTTATCACTGTCACATCTAACATTTCCCCTCTGGTTCTATTTACCTAACTAGTAGTTATCACTGTCACATCTAACATTTCCCCTCTGGTTCTATTTACCTAACTAGTAGTTATCACTGTCACATCTAACATTTCCCCTCTGGTTCTACTTACCTAACTAGTAGTTATCACTGTCACATCTAACATTTCCCCTCTGGTTCTACTTACCTAACTAGTAGTTATCACTGTCACATCTAACATTTCCCCTCTGCTTCTACTTACCTAACTAGTAGTTATCACTGTCACATCTAACATTTCCCCTCTGGTTCTACTTACCTAACTAGTAGTTATCACTGTCACATCTAACATTTCCCCTCTGGTTCTACTTACCTAACTAGTAGTTATCACTGTCACATCTAACATTTCCCCTCTGGTTCTACTTACCTAACTCTACTAGTAATTCTGCGCCTCATGCATGATTTTTAAGCATGCTATAATATATATCTGGACAAAATGGAAGAAGTTGTATTATCTGAGAAGGAGAAGTATGCTGTAGCAAGAGGTAAGTTATGTAAGGAAAGAGTCAGACATCAGTAACGTGTGTGTAATCTCCCCAGTCTAACAGCCTATAATAATTAAAGGCGTTAATCACACGGTGCGGTGGTGTACATTATCTTCAGAGGGACCCTGGCGGGAGCTGGATGTAACGTTTTAGTCTGTTGAATGAAGAGAGTCGGACCGAAATGCAGCGTGTAGGTTACTCATGACTTTAATGAAAGAATACGTACATGAAATAACTGTGAGAATACAAAACAACAAACGGAACGTGAAACTAATTACAGCCTATCTGGTGACTATAACACAGAGACAGGACAAACACCCACAAAATACAACGCGAACTCAGGCTACCTAAATACGGTTCCCAATCAGAGACAACGATAAGCAGCTGACTCCAATTGAGAATCGCCTGAGGCAGCCAAGCCTAACTAGACACACCCCTAATCAACACAATCCCAATTACTACAAACCCCAATACGAAACACAACATATAAACCCATGTCACACCCTGGCTTACCCAAACCTATACCAAAAACACAAAATATAATGACCAAGGCGTGACACTGGAGCTGTACTCTATGCATGAAAAGAAGATTAACCTTACCCTCCTAGATAAACAGGAACCTTACCCTCCTAGATAAACAGAAATCTTACCCTCCTAGATAAACAGGAACCTTACCCTCCTAGATAAACAGAAATCGTACCCTCCTAGATAAACAGAAACCGTACCCTCCTAGATAAACAGAAACCGTACCCTCCTAGATTAACAGGAACCTTACCCTCCTAGATAAACAGGTACCTTGCCCTCCTAGATAAACAGAAACTGTACCCTCCTAGATGAACAGAAACCTTACCCTCCTAGATAAACAGGAACCTTACCCTCCTAGATAAACAGGGACCTTACCCTCCTAGATAAACAGGAACCTTACCCTGCTAAATAAACAGGAACCTTACCCTCCTAGATAAACAGGAACCTTACCCTCCTAAATAAACAGGAATCTTACCCTCCTAGATAAACAGGAACCTTACCCTCCTAAATAAACATAAACCTTACCCTCCTAGATAAACATAAATGTTACCCTCCTAGATAAACAGGGACTATACCCTCCTAAATAAACAGGGGCCCTACCCTCCTAGATAAACAGGAGCCATACCCCCCTAGATAAACAGTGACTATAACCTCCTAAATAAACATAAACCTTACCCTCCTAGATAAACATAAATGTTACCCTCCTAGATAAACAGACATCTTACCCTCCTAGATAAACAGGGACTGTACCCTCCTAGATAAACAGGGACTGTACCCTCCTAGATAAACAGGAACCTTACCCTCCTAAATAAACAGAAACGTTACCCTCCTAGATAAACATGAACCTTACCCTCCTAGATAAACATAAACCTTACCCTCCTAGATAAACAGGGACTGTACCCTCCTAAATAAACAGGAACCTTACCCTCCTAGATAAACAGGGACTGGACCCTCCTAGATAAACAGGCACTGTACCCTCCTAGATAAACAGGAACCTTACCCTCCTAGATAAACAGGCACTGTACCCTCCTAGATAAACAGGCACTGTACACTCCTAGATAAACAGGGACTGTACCCTCCTAAATAAACAGGAACCTTACCCTCCTAGATAAACAGGGACTGGACCCTCCTAGATAAACAGGCACTGTACCCTCCTAGATAAACAGGAACCTTACCCTCCTAGATAAACAGGCACTGTACCCTCTTAGATAAACAGGCACTGTACCCTCCTAGATAAACATGCACTGTACCCTCCTAGATAAACATGCACTGTACCCTCCTAGATAAACAGGGACTGTACCCTCCTAAATAAACAGGAACCTTACCCTCCTAGATAAACAGGGACTGGACCCTCCTAGATAAACAGGCACTGTACCCTCCTAGATAAACAGGAACCTTATCCTCCTAGATAAACAGGCACTGTACCCTCCTAGATAAACAGGAACCTTACCCTCCTAGATAAACAGGGACTATACCCTCCTAGATAAACAGGAACCTTACCCTCCTAGATAAACAGGGACTATACCCTCCTAGATAAACAGGCACTGTACCCTCCTAGATAAACAGAAATGTTACCCTCCTAAATAAACAGGAACCTTACCCTCCTAGATAAACAGAAATGTTACCCTCCTAAATAAACAGGAACCTTACCCTCCTAGATAAACAGGTACTGTACCCTCCTAGATAAACAGAAATGTTACCCTCCTAGATAAAAAGGAACCTTACCCTCCTAGATAAACAGGCACTGTACCCCCCATAGATTAACAGGAACATTACCCTCCTAGATAAACAGGCACTGTACCCTCCTAAATAAACAGGAACCTTACCCTCCTAGATAAACAGGCACTGTACCCTCCTACATAAACAGGAACCTTACCCTCCTAGATAAACAGAAATGTTACCCTCCTAGATAAACAGGAACCTTACCCTCCTAGATAAACAGAAATGTTACCCTCCTAAATAAACAGGAACCTTACCCTCCTAGATAAACAGAAATGTTACCCTCCTAAATAAACAGGAACCTTACCCTATCAGATACACAGCAGTGTTGTAAAGTACAAGGGTTAAAATATGTTAAAGTACTACTTAAGTAGGTTTTTGGGTATCTGAACTTGTATTTAATCTCTATTTTTTTGACAACTTTTACTTTTACTTCACTACATTCCTAAAGAAAATAATGTGCTTTTTACTTCATACATTTTCCCTGACACCCAAATGTACTCGTTACATTTTGAATTCTTAGCCAGACAGAAAAATTGTCCAATTCACACACTTATCAAGAGAACATCCCTCTGATCTGGCAGATTCAATAAACAAAAATGCTTGGTTTCTATATGATATCTGAGTGTTGGAGTGTGCCCCTGGCATTGTGCAGTCTGGTTTGCTTAAATATAAGGAATTTTAAATTATTTATATGTTTAGTTTTACTTTTGATACTTAAGTATATTTAAAACTAAATTATTTTAGTACTTTTAGTACTTTTTCCACCACTGATAAACAGGAACCTTACCCTGTTAGATAAACAGGATATTGATAGGCCCCATGTTTATTCATGGGGAGATATCCATCTCTTGATGTCTGTCTGTCTGTCTGTCTGTCTGTCTGTCTGTCTGTCTGTCTGTCTGTCTGTCTGTCTGTCTGTCTGTCTGTCTGTCTGTCTGTCTGTCTGTCTGTCTGTCTGTCTGTCTGTCTGTCTGTCTGTCTGTCTGTCTGTCTGTCTGTATCTATCTATCTATCTATCTATCTATCTGTATGTACAGTTGAAGTCGGAAGTTTACCTACACTTAAGTTGGAGTCATTAAAACACATTTTTTCAACCACCCCACAAATTTCTTGTTAACAAACTATATTTTTGGCAGGTCGGTTAGGACATCTAGTTTGTGCATGACACAAGTACTTTTTCCAGCAACTGTTTACAGACAGATTATTTCACTGTATCACAATTCCAGTGGGTCAGAAGTTTACATGCACTAAGTTGACTGTGCCTTTAAACAGCTAGGAAAATACCAGAAAATTATGTCATGGCTGTAGAAGCTTCTGATAGGCTAATTGACATTGTTTGAGTTAATTGAAGGTGTACTTGTGGATGTATTTCAAGGCCTACCTTCAAACTCAGTGCCTTTGCTTGACATCATGAGAAAAACAAAAGAAATCAGCCATGACCTCAGAAAAAAAATTGTAGACCTCCACAAGTCTGGTTCATCCTTGGGAGCAGTTTACAAACGCCTGAAGGTACCACGTTCATCTGCACAAACAATAGTATGCAAGTATAAACACCATGGGACCACGCAGCCGTCATACCGCTCAGGAAGGAGACACGTTCTGTCTCCTAGAGATGAACGTACTTTGGTGCGAAAAGTGCAAATCAATCCCAGAACAACAGCAAATGACCTTGTGAAGATGCTGGAGGAAACAGGTCCAAAAGTATCTATATCCACAGTCAAACGAGTCCTATATCGACATAACCTGAAAGGCCACTCAGCAAGGAAGAAGCCACTGCTCCAAAACTACCATAAACAAGCCAGACTACGGTTTGCAACTGCACATGGGGACAAAGATCATACTTTTTGGAGAAATGTCCTCTGGTCTGATGAACAAAAATAGAACTGATTGGCCATCATGACCATCGTTATGTTTGGAGGAAAAAGGGGGATGCTTGCAAGCCGAAGAACACCATCCCAACCGTGAAGCACGGGGGTGGCGGCATCATGTTGTGGAGGTGCTTTGCTGCAGGAGGGATTTGTGTGCTTCACAAAATAGATGGCAGCATGAGGATGGAAAATTATGTTGATATATTGAAGCAACATCTCAAGGCATCAGTCAGGAAGTTAAAGCTTGGTCGCAAATGGGTCTTCCAAATGGACAATGACCCCAAGCATACTTCCAAAGTTGTGGCAAAATGGCTTAAGGACAACAAAGTCAATGTATTGGAGTGGCCATCAAAAAGCCCTGACTTCAATCCTATAGATAATGTGTGGGCAGAACTGGAAAAGCGTGTGCGAGCAAGGAGGCCTACAAAACTGACTCAGTTACGCCAGCTCTGTCAAGAGGAATGGGACAAAATTCACCCAACTCATTGTGGGAAGCTTGTGGAAGGATTCCCGAAATGTTTGACCCAAGTTTAACAATGCTACCAAATACTAATTGAGTGTATGTACACTTCTGACCCACTGGGAATGTGATGAAAGAAATCAAAGCTGAAATAAATCATTCTCTCTACTATTATTCAGACATTTCACATTCTTTAAATAAAGTGAGGATCCTAACTGACCTAAGCCAGGGAATTTTTACTAAGAATAAATGTCAGGAAATGTGAAGAACTGAGTTTAAATGTATTTGGCTAAAGGTGTATGTAAACTTCCGACTTCAACTGCATATACCTGTCTGTCTCTCCATTTGGATGTCCGTTAGTCCATCTACCTGCTTTGCATAATCTTCCTTTGAACTCTCGATTGAGGAGGAGATGAACAACCAGTCTCCTGATTCCTTCCCTTGACTGGGAGTCTCAGAGGACGATCGGTGCCAGTCTCTCAAGCCAAATGTGTGTGTCTGTGCTCCAAGAGACAATCCCACGTTGTTCTGGTCCATCTGGTTTACAGCTTACTTTCAACACAAACGCACACACACAGGCACGAACACAGGCACGAACACACACACACACACACACACACACACACACACACACACACACACAACACAATACACACAGAGACTGGTGGGGGGAGAGGAGGCTGACGCAAGACTAGCATAATTCCTGTTATCTGCCACTGGTTTTGGACAGTCCATGTCACTGCAGCTCTATTGTGCCAATCCCTGTTGTCATACTGTTGCATTACCACCACACAACAAAACAATAATGTTGGGGGGTAGTGCTGAGCCATGTTGGGGGGTAGTGCTGAGCCATGTTGGAGGTAGTGCTGAGCCATGTTGGGGTAGTGCTGAGCCATGTTGGGGGTAGTGCTGAGCCATGTTGGGGGTAGTGCTGAGCCATGTTGGAGGTAGTACTGAGCCATGTTAGGGGGTAGTGCTGAGCCATGTTGGGGGTAGTGCTGAGCCATGTTGGGGGTAGTACTGTGAGCCATGTTATGGGGGTAGTGCTGAGCCATGTTGGGGTAGTGCTGAGCCCATAGTTGAGCCATGTTGGGGGTAGTGCTGAGCCATGTTGGGGGTAGTGCTGAGCCATGTTGGGGGTAGTGCTGAGCCATGTTGGGGGTAGTGCTGAGCCATGTTGGAGGTAGTGCTGAGCCATGTTGGGGTAGTACTGAGCCATGTTGGGGGTAGTGCTGAGCCATGTTGGGGGTAGTGCTGAGCCATGTTGGGGGTAGTGCTGAGCCATGTTGGGGGTAGTGCTGAGCCATGTTGGGGGTAGTGCTGAGCCATGTTGGGGGTAGTGCTGAGCCATGTTGGGGGTAGTGCTGAGCCATGTTGGGGGTAGTGCTGAGCCATGTTGGGGGTAGTGCTGAGCCATGTTGGGGTGAGCCATGTTGGGGTAGAGCCATGTTGGGGGTAGTGCTGAGCCATGTTGAGCCATGTTGGGGGTAGTGCTGAGCCATGTTGGGGGTAGTGCTGAGCCATGTTGGGGGGTAGTGCTGAGCCATGTTGGAGGTAGTGCTGAGCCATGTTGGGGTAGTGCTGAGCCATGTTGGGGGTAGTGCTGAGCCATGTTGGGGGTAGTGCTGAGCCATGTTGGGGGTAGTGCTGAGCCATGTTGGAGGTAGTGCTGAGCCATGTTGGGGGTAGTGCTGAGCCATGTTGGGGGTAGTGCTGAGCCATGTTGGGGGTAGTGCTGAGCCATGTTGGGGGTAGTGCTGAGCCATGTTGGGGGTAGTGCTGAGCCATGTTGGGGGTAGTGCTGAGCCATGTTGGGGGTAGTGCTGAGCCATGTTGAGCCATGTTGGGGGTAGTGCTGAGGCATTTTGAGCCATGTTGGGGGTAGTGCTGAGCCATGTTGGGGGTAGTGCTGAGCCATTTTGAGCCATGTTGGGGGTAGTGCTGAGCCATGTTGGGGGTAGTGCTGAGCCATGTTGGGGTAGTGCTGAGCCATGTTGGGGTAGTGCTGAGCCATGTTGGGGGTAGTGCTGAGCCATGTTGGGGGTAGTGCTGAGCCATGTTGGGGTAGTGCTGAGCCATGTTGGGGGTAGTGCTGAGCCATGTTGAGTCATGTTGGGGGTAGTGCTGAGGCATTTTGAGCCATGTTGGGGGTAGTGCTGAGCCATGTTGGGGGTAGTGCTGAGCCATGTTGGGGTAGTGCTGAGCCATGTTGGGGGGTAGTGCTGAGCCATGTTGGGGGTAGTGCTGGGGGTAGTGCTGAGCCATGTTGGGGGTAGTGTTGAGCCATGTTGGGGGTAGTGCTGAGCCATGTTGGGGGTAGTGCTGAGCCATGTTGGGGGTAGTGCTGAGCCATGTTGGGGTAGTGCTGAGCCATGTTGGGGGGTAGTGCTGAGCCATGTTGGGGGTAGTGCTGAGCCATGTTGGGGGGTAGTGCTGAGCCATGTTGGGGGTAGTGCTGAGCCATGTTGGGGGTAGTGCTGAGCCATGTTGGGGGTAGTGCTGAGCCATGTTGGGGGTAGTGCTGAGCCATGTTGAGCCATGTTGGGGGTAGTGCTGAGGCATTTTGAGCCATGTTGGGGGGTAGTGCTGAGCCATGTTGGGGGTAGTGCTGAGCCATTTTGAGCCATGTTGGGGGTAGTGCTGAGCCATGTTGGGGGTAGTGCTGAGCCATGTTGGGGTAGTGCTGAGCCATGTTGGGGTAGTGCTGAGCCATGTTGGGGGGTAGTGCTGAGCCATGTTGGGGGTAGTGCTGAGCCATGTTGGGGTAGTGCTGAGCCATGTTGGGGGTAGTGCTGAGCCATGTTGAGTCATGTTGGGGGGTAGTGCTGAGGCATTTTGAGCCATGTTGGGGTAGTGCTGAGCCATGTTGGGGGTAGTGCTGAGCCATGTTGGGGGTAGTGCTGAGCCATGTTGGGGGTAGTGCTGAGCCATGTTGGGGGTAGTGCTGAGCCATGTTGGGGGTAGTGCTGAGCCATGTTGGGGTAGTGCTGAGCCATGTTGGGGGTAGTGCTGAGCCATGTTGGGGGTAGTGCTGAGCCATGTTGGGGTAGTGCTGAGCAATGTTAGGGGGTAGTGCTGAGCCATGTTGGGGGTAGTGCTGAGCCATGTTGGGGGTAGTGCTGAGCCATGTTGGGGGTAGTGCTGAGCCATGTTGGGGGCCAGTGTTGAGCCATGTTGGGGTAGTACTGAGCCATGTTTGGGGTAGTGCTGAGCCATGTTAGGGAAGTACTGAGCCATGTTGGGGGTTAGTGCTGAGCCATGTTGAGCCATGTTGGGGTAGTACTGAGCCATGTTGGGGGTAGTACTGAGCCATGTTGGAGGTAGTGCTGAGCCATGTTGGGGGTAGTGCTGAGCCATGTTGAGCCATGTTGGGGGTAGTGCTGAGCCATGTTAGGGGTAGTACTGAGCCATGTTGGGGGGTAGTACTGAGCCATGTTGGAGGTAGTACTGAGCCATGTTGGGGGTAGTACTGAGCCATGTTGGAGGTAGTACTGAGCCATGTTGGGGGTAGTGCTGAGCCATGTTGAGCCATGTTAGGGGTTGTACTGAGCCATGTTGGGGGTAGTGCTGAGCCATGTTGGGGGGTAGTGCTGAGCCATGTTGAGCCATGTTGGGGGGTAGTGCTGAGCCATGTTGAGCCATGTTGGGGGTAGTACTGAGCCATGTGGGGGTAGTACTGAGCCATGTTGGGGGTAGTGCTGAGCCATGTTGGGGGGTAGTGCTGAGCCATGTTGGAGATAGTACTGAGCCATGTTAGGGGGTAGTGCTGAGCCATGTTGGGGGTAGTACTGAGCCATGTTGGGGGTAGTGCAGAGCCATGTTGGGGGAAGTACTGAGCCATGTTGGGGGTAGTGCTGAGCCATGTTGGGGGTAGTGCTGAGCCATGTTGGGGGAAGTGCTGAGCCATGTTGGGGGGTAGTGTTGAACCATGTTGGGGGTAGTGCTGAGACATGTTGGGGGTAGTGCTGAGCCATGTTGGGGGGGGTAGTGCTGAGCCATGTTGGGGGGTAGTGTTGAACCATGTTGGGGGTAGTGCTGAGCCATGTTGGGGGTAGTGTTGAACCATGTTGGGGGTAGTACTGAGCCATGTTGGGGGTAGTGCTGAGCCATGTTGAGCCATGTTAGGGGTAGTACTGAGCCATGTTGGGGGTAGTGTTGAACCATGTTGGGGGGTAGTACTGAGCCTTGTTGGGGGTAGTGCTGAGCCATGTTGGGGGTAGTACTGAGCCATGTTGGGGGTAGTGCTGAGCCATGTTAGGGGGTAGTACTGAGCCATGTTGGGGGGTAGTGCTGAGCCATGTTAGGGGGTAGTGCTGAGCCATGTTGGGGGTAGTGTTTAACCATGTTGGGGGGTAGTACTGAGCCATGTTGTGGGTAGTGCTGAGCCATGTTAGGGGTAGTGCTGAGCCATGTTGTGGGTAGTGCTGAGCCATGTTGGGGGTAGTGCTGAGCCATGTTGGGGGGTAGTGTTGAACCATGTTGGGGGTAGTACTGAGCCATGTTGGGGTAGTGCTGAGCCATGTTAGGGGTAGTACTGAGCCATGTTGGGGGTAGTGCTGAGCCATGTTGGGGGTAGTGCTGAGCCATGTTGGGGAAGTTCTGAGCTATGTTGGGGGTAGTGCTGAGCCATGTTGGGGGTAGTGCTGAGCCATGTTAGGGGGTAGTGCTGAGCCATGTTGGGGGTAGTGTTGAACCATGTTGGGGGTAGTGCTGAGCCATGTTGGGGGTAGTGTTGAACCATGTTGGGGGGTAGTACTGAGCCATGTTTGGGGTAGTGCTGAGCCATGTTGGGGGGTAGTACTGAGCCATGTTGGGGGTAGTGCTGAGCCATGTTAGGGGTAGTACTGAGCCATGTTGGGGGTAGTGCTGAGCCATGTTAGGGGGTAGTGCTGAGCCATGTTGGGGGTAGTGTTTAACCATGTTGGGGGTAGTACTGAGCCATGTTGTGGGTAGTGCTGAGCCATGTTAGGGGGTAGTGCTGAGCCATGTTGTGGGTAGTGCTGAGCCATGTTGGGGGTAGTGCTGAGCCATGTTGGGGGTAGTGTTGAACCATGTTGGGGGTAGTACTGAGCCATGTTGGGGGTAGTGCTGAGCCATGTTAGGGGGTAGTACTGAGCCATGTTAGGGGGAAGTACTGAGCCATGTTGGGGGTAGTGCTGAGCCATGTTAGGGGGAAGTACTGAGCCATGTTGGGGGTAGTGCTGAGCCATGTTAGGGGTAGTACTGAGCCATGTTAGGGGAAGTACTGAGCCATGTTGGGGGTAGTGCTGAGCCATGTTAGGGAAGTACTGAGCCATGTTGGGGGTAGTGCTGAGCCATGTTAGGGGGTAGTACTGAGCCATGTTTGGGGGTAGTGCTGAGCCATGTTAGGGGGAAGTACTGAGCCATGTTGGGGGTTAGTACTGAGCCATGTTGGGGGGTAGTGTTGAGCCATGTTGGGGGGAAGTACTGAGCCATGTTGGGGGGTAGTACTGAGCCATGTTGGGGGGTAGTACTGAGCCATTATTAATCAACTAATTGACCGATGTCAATTCAATATCTTGATTTCCCATTCTTTCTGATTTTTTTGTGCGCCCAACGTGCTGTTCCACTATAGAGAAATCCAATCATTCACGAGCGAAATCAACTCCAGAACTACACTGGGCTGAAGGGAGTTGTCGTGTTCATTAAACAAATATTCAATCTAGTCCAGCGCAGAAACTTGATAATTAAGTACAATGAATAAATAAACAATGTGCTTGACTCCACCTTATATAAACTTAAATCAGGTGCTGGATCCTCCTGTATAATCCAACGAATAGAAATATGACAGCGCTCTGGTAAATAAACTTAAATTGATATATTTTTATTGCCGCACGAGCATTTGGGGTATGAGCCCTTCTTTAGCGTGCAATGAAATGGCAGTCAATGTCACGACACAGGTTGGCATCGTTATAAATTCCCAGTCAGTATTGGCCCAATCAAGAGATCCTAGCAGAGGGAGCTGTGGGAGGAACATGAAAATCTACAATGACCATAATCCATTGCTTTCGGTTTTTCCAGCTCGGACACGTGTCAGAGAGGATGATGTGAAGTGAGAGGTTTCACTCTCGACAAAATCTGTCAAAAATAATCCCAATGTGTTTCTATTGTCTTATTGTAGGCCTAAATGTGTTGGCTGCCTTCCCGCCTTTGGGACAACGACTCCCATTTCTCGGGGTGGAGACATGAGCATCTCATCATTATATACAGATCTCTGGACAGATACACTTTTACGCCTGCTATGTTAGGTTAGATAAACACAGACCGCACTCAACACAACGATGAGGGACAGAGGCAGTTCACGAAAGTATGCCTTATCTACTTTGAAGAACTAGTAAAATAATTTAGTGAGACAGCTCTGCAGCAGTCTAGCTAAACAGTACAGTACAGTATGGGGAGAACAGAGATAACGTTGTCTGGCTGACTGCTACTGCCTGAGCATAGATGAGAGGATGACTTTGAAGGAATAAAAAATAATAAAGTCATTATTTTATTATTTCATAGTCATTTCTTATTTTTCTATTGTTTCTACCCAATGTGGATCTGCCACAGAGAATATCATATTTTATTGTTTCTACCCAATGTGGATCTGCCACAGAGAATATCATATTTTATTGTTTCTACCCAATGTGGATCTGCCACAGAGAATATCATATTTTATTGTTTCTACCCAATGTGGATCTGCCACAGAGAATATCATATTTTATTGTTTCTACCCAATGTGGATCTGCCACAGAGAATATCATATTCTATTGTTTCTACCCAATGTGGATCTACCACAGAGAATATCATATTTTATTGTTTCTACCCAATGTGGATCTGCCACAGAGAATATCATATTTTATTGTTTCTACCCAATGTGGATCTGCCACAGAGAATATCATATTTTATTGTTTCTACCCAATGTGGATCTGCCAATGTAGACAGAGAATATCATATTTTATTGTTTCTACCCAATGTGGATCTGCCACAGAGAATATCATATTTTATTGTTTCTACCCAATGTGGATCTGCCACAGAGAATATCATATTTTATTGTTTCTACCCAATGTGGATCTGCCACAGAGAATATCATATTTTAATATTTTGGCAATTGAATGTTCACAATTTTTTTTTCAAGCTCTAAAATCATTGTAATTTCTTAATACATTTAATGTTCAGGAATGTAATTGAAACCTATATTGAAAACCCTGATCATTAAAAAAAAATAATCAAACCGAAACTGAACCCACCTCAAAAACACTAATCGCTCAGCACTAGTTGGGGGAGGAAGGATATGAACGTGAGCAGCTAACCGAGCCAGATAGCCAGTGTTAAAGCCAGATCCAGACTTAGCTTGTATCTTCAATGGCACCCTATTCCCTATATAGTGCACTTCTTTGACCAGAACCCTATTGGCCCTTGTCAAAAGTAGTGTACTATAAATGGAATAGGGTGCCATTTGGGAAGCAACCATGTGCTTGGAAGCCGGTACCCATCAGCAAACAGAGACGGAATGGAAATGAACCTCGGTGTGTGTGTGTGTGTGTGTGTGTGTGTGTGTGTGTGTGTGTGTGTGTGTGTGTGTGTGTGTGTGTGTGTGTGTGTGTGTGTGTGTGTGTGTGTGTGTGTGTGTGTGTGTGTGTGCGTGTGTGTGTGTGCTCTGAAAGTCACCACATATTAAGCTGGCAGTAATGAAAATCATGTTTGCAGTCTTGATCACTGAGGAGTCATAACATGCAATGTTCTGGGTGATGATGTGGTAGTGGTTCTTAATATTTAATGCCTAATGTGGACACTCCAGGTCATGAGGTTATTGTGGTGGACGGCAGACAGGGTCGAAGGTCAGAGCATGGTAAAGGTCAGACAAGTTCTCCCGTTGCGTTTACTCACATTCAATTATACTCAGTTTATTAAGCGTTCGCTACCGTACACAAATCAACATCCAGGTCATTTGGACTACGTTGTGGAGCGTGAAGCAACCTTTCAATTAAATAGAACAATAATAGGAATACTATGATGTATCTGAAAACACCAACGTTATAAACTTTCATTCCCTTCATTTAAGTCGGCTACCTGACCTGATGATAATGGTGAACTGGTGTCATGGTTGCATCTCAAGTGGCACCGTTCTCCCTACAGAGTGCATTGCTTTCGACCAGAACACATAGGGCTCTCGTTGACTGGTTTAAATGTGTCTTTGCTGTGTTTTCTGCTCACTGACCTGCTAGGTTTTTATTACTGCTGTTATAGATACCCTACACAGTCGCACCACGCCATCCCCACAGACCGATACAGGCAGGAGTGGAAACAACAGCTGCTGCTGCTGCAACACTACCGCCAAACATAGGAGACCGGTTACTGTAGGCTGGTGCATTGCCAGCATTGTGTAATAGAGGTGAGGGTTTGGCTGTGCAGTTTGATCAAAATGCTGCTCGCTGATAGAAGAATATAGTGGCGAGATTCTCTGTCTGTCACTGTGCAGATTTGGTTTGAGGGCTTGCCAACACATTTGGTTGTACATTTTACATTTTAGTGAAATGTATGGTAGTTAATTCTCTTTAAAAAATGTATGACAAGTGAAAATTGGATAGCACCTAAAGCAGCTGGTGATAAGGTCGACGTCCTTCCAGAAGAGGTCGGATCTTGATGACAGGTACGACAACGTGACAGTGTTGTCTTTTGTCGACGGTTGCTTGGTGCTGAATTCAAAGGAAGTATCAGGAATATGGATTATAGTCCTACTCTTCAATGAGATATTCAGTACTGCAAGTAATCATATTTCGTTATTGGTTCTCCTCTCGACTGTAAAGTATTGTGATTGACCGTTTTGTTCATGTACTTTTAACCTGCTTGATTGTGAAAGAACATTACTTGATTCTACAGCAAGATGGTGGTACTAAATGGAACTATTTATCTCTCTAGTGAAAATAATAATACGCCTAGATAAATGTAAATATGTACGTTCCAGTTTGACTTTGACATCTCATTCCCTCTTTTCTCTCCCGTCTCCTCACCCCTCAAACAGCATCCATCTCTGCCACACACACACACACACACACACACACACACACACACACACACACACACACACACACACACACACACACACACACACACACACACACACCCACACCCACACACACACACAAATAGTCATATAGTCAGAATGTGTTGTTTGTCCAAAACTGCATCAACATTCCATCAGGCTGATCCTGTGATATCAGATCTATCAGAGTATTAACTCAATGCTATCAATCCCAGTGTTTATTATTGTGCTTCAGAGAATAACAAAAGCCTCAGCTCACAAACACCACCCTCTGTCTCTCTTTCTCTCTTGCTCTCTCTCTCTCACTCTCTCAATTCAATTCAATTCAAGGGGTTGTATTGGCCTGGGAAACATGTTTATATTGCCAAAGCAAGTGAAATTGATAAACAAAAGTGAAATAAACAATAAAAAGTGAACAGTAAATATTACCCTCACACAAGTTCCAAAAGACTAAATACATTTCAAATGTTATATTATGTCTATATACAGTGTTGTAGCTATGTGCAAATAGTTAAAGTACACAAGGGAAACATCAAAATGGGTTGTATTTACAATCTTGTTTGTCCTTCCCTGGTTCCCCTTTTCTCATGGCAACAGGTAACAAATCATGCTGCTGTGATGGCACACTGTGGTACTTCACTTAATATATAAGGGAGTTTATCAAAATTGGTTTTGTTTTCGAATACTTTGTTGGTCTGTATGTGTGTCTCGAATATGGTCATACATTTGGCAGGAGGTTAGGAAGTGCAGCTCAGTTTCAAACTCATTTTGTGGGCAGTGTGCACATAGCCTGTCTTCTCTTGAGAGCCAGGTCTGCCTACGGTGGCCTTTCTCAATAGCAAGGCTATGCTCACTGAGTCTGTACATAGTCAAAGATTTCCGTAATTTTGTGTCAGTCACAGCGGTCAGGTATTCTGCCACTGTGTACTCTCTGTTTAAGGCCAAATAGTATTCTAGTTTGCTCAGTTTTTTTTCAATTCTTTCCTATGTGTCAAGTAATTATCTTTTTGTTTTCTCATCATTTGATTGGGTCTAATTGTGTTGCTGTCCTGGGGCTTTGTGGGGTCTGTTTGTCTTCGTGAACAGAGCCCCAGGACCAACTTGCTTCAGGGATTCTTCTCCAGTTCCATCTCTCTGTAGGTGATGGCTTTGTTATGGAAGGTTTGGGAATCACTTTCTTTTAGGTGGTTGTAGAATTTAACAGCTCTTTTCTGGATTTTGATCATTAGCTGGTATCGGCCTAATTCTAATCTTTATGCATTATTTGGTGTTTTATATTATACACAGAGGATATTTTGCAGAATTCTGCGTGCAGAGTCTCAATTTGATGTTTGTCTCATTTTGTGAATTCTTCATTGGTGAACGGACCCCAGACCTCACAACCATAAAGGGCAATGGGTTATATAACTGATTCAAGTATTTTTAGCCAGATCCTAATTGGTATGTCAAATTTCATGTTCCCTTTTGATGGAATGGAAGGCCCTTCTTGCCTTGTCTCTACGATCGTTCACAGCTTTGTGGAAGTTACCTGTGGCACCGATGTTTAGTCCGAAGTATGTATTGTTTTTAGGGCAAAGGTGTCTAGATGGATTGGGGTGATCAGTCCTTGCTTCCAAATATTGGGGAAGATGCCAGAGCTGATGATGATGATGATGTTCAAGAGTTTAAATATAGCCAATTGGAATTTGTGGTCTGTATATTTTCAAGTTTCATGTAGGATACCAACAACACCGCAGGCCTTTTTGGGTTGGAGGTTTTGTATTTTGCCCAGTAGTTCATTCAATGTAATTGGAGAATCCAATGTGTTCTGGAAGTCTTTAATAGCTGATTCTAAGATTTGTAATTCATCATGTATATGTTTTTGGTGTTTTTTCTTTGTTATAGAACCAAAAAGATTGGAGAAGTGGTTTATCCACCCATCTTCATTTTGGATAGATAACTCTTTGTGTTGTTGTTTGTTTAGTGTGTTCCAGTTGTCCCATAAGTGGTTAGATTCTATCGATTCTTCAATTACATTGAACTGATCAATGACCGGCTGTTCCTTCTTTTTCCATAGTGTATTTCTGTATTGTTTCAGTGATTCATCATAGTGAAGGTGTAGACTCAGGTCTCTATGTTTTTCCATAGTGTATTTCTGTATTGTTTCAGTGATTCATCATAGTGAAGGTGTAGACTCAGGTCTCTATGTTTTTCCATAGTGTATTTCCGTATTGTTTCAGTGATTCATCATAGTGAAGGTGTAGACTCAGGTCTCTATGTTTTTCCATAGTGTATTTCTGTATTGTTTCAGTGATTCATCATAGTGAAGGTGTAGACTCAGGTCTCTATGTTTTTCCATAGTGTATTTCTGTATTGTTTCAGTGATTCATCATAGTGAAGGTGTAGACTCAGGTCTCTATGTTTTTCCATAGTGTATTTCTGTATTGTTTCAGTGATTCATCATAGTGAAGGTGTAGACTCAGGTCTCTATGTTTTTCCATAGTGTATTTCTGTATTGTTTCAGTGATTCATCATAGTGAAGGTGTAGACTCAGGTCTCTATGTTTTTCCATAGTGTATTTCTGTATTGTTTCAGTGATTCATCATAGTGAAGGTGTAGACTCAGGTCTCTATGTTTTTCCATAGTGTATTTCTGTATTGTTTCAGTGATTCATCATAGTGAAGGTGTAGACTCAGGTCTCTATGTTTTTCCATAGTGTATTTCTGTATTGTTTCAGTGATTCATCATAGTGAAGGTGTAGACTCAGGTCTCTATGTTTTTCCATAGTGTATTTCTGTATTGTTTCAGTGATTCATCATAGTGAAGGTGTAGACTCAGGTCTCTATGTTTTTCCATAGTGTATTTCTGTATTGTTTCAGTGATTCATCATAGTGAAGGTGTAGACTCAGGTCTCTATGTTTTTCCATAGTGTATTTCTGTATTGTTTCAGTGATTCATCATAGTGAAGGTGTAGACTCAGGTCTCTATGTTTTTCCATAGTGTATTTCTGTATTGTTTCAGTGATTCATCATAGTGAAGGTGTAGACTCAGGTCTCTATGTTTTTCCATAGTGTATTTCTGTATTGTTTCAGTGATTCATCATAGTGAAGGTGTAGACTCAGGTCTCTATGTTTTTCCATAGTGTATTTCTGTATTGTTTCAGTGATTCATCATAGTGAAGGTGTAGACTCAGGTCTCTATGTTTTTCCATAGTGTATTTCTGTATTGTTTCAGTGATTCATCATAGTGAAGGTGTAGACTCAGGTCTCTATGTTTTTCCATAGTGTATTTCTGTATTGTTTCAGTGATTCATCATAGTGAAGGTGTAGACTCAGGTCTCTATGTTTTTCCATAGTGTATTTCTGTATTGTTTCAGTGATTCATCATAGTGAAGGTGTAGACTCAGGTCTCTATGTTTTTCCATAGTGTATTTCTGTATTGTTTCAGTGATTCATCATAGTGAAGGTGTAGACTCAGGTCTCTATGTTTTTCCATAGTGTATTTCTGTATTGTTTCAGTGATTCATCATAGTGAAGGTGTAGACTCTGGTCTCTATGTTTTTCCATAGTGTATTTCTGTATTGTTTCAGTGATTCATCATAGTGAAGGTGTAGACTCAGGTCTCTATGTTTTTCCATAGTGTATTTCTGTATTGTTTCAGTGATTCATCATAGTGAAGGTGTAGACTCAGGTCTCTATGTTTTTCCATAGTGTATTTCTGTATTGTTTCAGTGATTCATCATAGTGAAGGTGTAGACTCAGGTCTCTATGTTTTTCCATAGTGTATTTCTGTATTGTTTCAGTGATTCATCATAGTGAAGGTGTAGACTCAGGTCTCTATGTTTTTCCATAGTGTATTTCTGTATTGTTTCAGTGATTCACCATAGTGAAGGTGTAGACTCAGGTCTCTATGTTTTTCCATAGTGTATTTCTGTATTGTTTCAGTGATTCATCATAGTGAAGGTGTAGACTCAGGTCTTCTGGGTCTCTATGTTTTTCGTTGGATAGGTTTCTCAATTTCTTCTCAAGTTTTTGCGTTCTTCAACAAACAATTTGTCATTGTTGTTAATTTTTTGATAGGGAAGCTTAAAGGTCAAATATACAGTTTAGGCTTTCTACTGCAAGGTTTCCCTCTTCACTATTTCAGTGAAATGTTTTGTCCAGAAAGTTGTCTAAAAGGGATTGAATTTGTTGTTGCCTAATTGTTTTTTGGTAGGTTTCCACACTACTTTCCTTCCATCTATAGCATTTCTTAATATTACTCATTTCCTTTGGCTTTAATGACTCATGCTTAAGTATTGCTCTGTTCAGGTAGACTGTGATTTTTCTGTGATCTGATAGGAGTGTTAGTGGGCTGACTGTGTACACTCTTAGAGAGTCTAGGTTGAGGTCAGTGATAGAGTCATCTACAGTATTACTGCCAAGGGATGAGCTGTAGGTGTACATACCATAGGAGTCCCTCGAAGACTACCATTGAATATGTACAGACCCAGCATGCTACAGAGCTGGCTGCAGGAGTTGTGACCCATTTTTGTTGGGTGTTTTGTCATAGTTCTGTCTAAGAGGGCATATTTGGGAGGGAATACTGTCATCTCCAGGTAGGTGTTTGTTCCCCTGTGTGCTGAGGGTGTCAGGTTCTGGTCCAGTTCTGGCATTTAGGGTGCCAAAGACTAGTATGTCCCTGAGCCTGGAAATGGTTGATCTCCCCTCTAGGATGGCAAACCAGTCACCGTTAAAGTATGGGGATTCTATTGGGGGGATCTAGGTAGCACACACCAGTCACCGTTAAAGTATGGGGATCCTATTGGGGGGATCTAGGTAGCACACACCAGTCACCGTTAAAGTATGGGGATTCTATTGGGGGATCTAGGTAGCACACACCAGTCACCGTTAAAGTATGGGGATTCTATTGGGGGATCTAGGTAGCACACCAGTCACCAGTAAAGTATGGGGATTCTATTGGGGGATCTAGGTAGCACACAAGTCAGTTATGGGGATTCTATTGGGGGATCTAGGTAGCACACACCAGTCACCGTTAAAGTATGGGGATTCTATTGGGGGATCTAGGATCTCACCGTTAAAGTATGGGGATTCTATTGGGGGATATAGGTAGCACACACCAGTCACCGTTAAAGTATGGGGATTCTATTGGGGGATCTAGGTAGCACACACCAGTCACCGTTAAAGTATGGGGATTCTATTGGGGGGATCTAGGTAGCACACACCAGTCACCGTTAAAGTATGGGGATTCTATTGGGGGGATCTAGGTAGCACACACCAGTCACCGTTAAAGTATGGGGATTCTATTGGGGGATCTAGGTAGCACACACCAGTCACCGTTAAAGTATGGGGATTCTATTGGGGGATCTAGGTAGCACACACCAGTCACCGTTAAAGTATGGGGATTCTATTGGGGGGGATCTAGGTAGCACACACCAGTCACCGTTAAAGTATGGGGATTCTATTGGGGGGGATCTAGGTAGCACACACCAGTCACCGTTAAAGTATGGGGATTCTATTGGGGGGGATCTAGGTAGCACACACCAGTCACCGTTAAAGTATGGGGATTCTATTGGGGGGATCTAGGTAGCACACACCAGTCACCGTTAAAGTATGGGGATTCTATTGGGGGGGGATCTAGGTAGCACACACGAGGACATTTATCTCTGTTGAGATAATTACCTTATTAATTTCTAGCCAGATGTCAAATGTTCCTGTTTTGACTAATTTAATATCTCTCTCTCTCTCTCTCTCTCTCTCTCTCTCTCTCTCTCTCTCTCTCTCTCTCTCTCTCTCTCTCAAAATTCAATTTAAGGGCTTTATTGGCATGATAAACATATGTTAACATTGCCAAAGCAAGTGAAGTAGATAATAAACAGAAGTTAAATAAACAATAAAAATGAACAGTAAACATTACACTCCCAAATGTTCCAGAAGAATAAAGACATTTCAAATGTCATATTATGTGCCAATAGTTAAAGTACATAATGGAAAATAAATAAACATAAATATGGGTTGTATTTACAATGGTGTTGGCTGCTGTGATGGCACACTGTGGTATTTCACCCAGTAGATATGGGAGTTATACAAATTGGGTTTGTTTTCAAATTCTTTGTGGATCTGTGTAATCTGAGGGAAACATGTGTCTCTAATATGGTCATACATTTGTCAGGTCTCTATCTCTCTCTCTCTCTCTCTCTCTCTCTCTCTGTCTCTCTACACACAACACCCTACAATGACAAAGCGAAAACATGTTTTTAGAAATGTTTGCAAATTGATAAATAACTAATTTACCTTATTTACATAAGTATTCAGACCCTTTGCTATGAAACTCGAAATTAAGCTCAGGTGCATCCTGTTTCCATTGATCATCCCTGCGATGTTTCTACAACTTGATTGGAGTCCACCTGTGGAACATTCAATTGATTGGACATGATTTGGAAAGGCACACACCTCTCTATGTAGGTTCCCACAGTTGACAGTGCGTGTCAGAGCAACAACCAAGCCATGAGGTTGAAGGAATTGTCCGTAGAGCTCCTAGACAGGATTGTGTCAAGGCACAGATCTAGGGAAGCATTGAAGGTCCCTAAGAAAATGAACGTAGCCCCTGAGGGAAAATGAACGTAGCCCCTGAGGGAAAATGAACGTAGCAAACTACAGAGAGATCCTTGATGAAAACTATGCTCCAGAACACTCAGGACCTCAGACAGGTGAAGGTTCAACTTCTAACAGGACAAAGACCCTAAGCACACACCAAGACAATGCAGATGTGGCTTTGGGACATGTCTCTGAATGTCCTTGAGTTGCCCAGGCAGAGCCCGGATTTGAACCCGATCAAACATCTCTGGAGACCTGAAAATGGCTGTGCAGCAATGCTCCCCGTCCAACCTGACAGAGCTTGATAGGATCTTCAGAGAAGAATGGGAGAAACTCCCCATATACAGGTGTGCCAAGCTTGTAGGGTCGGTCATACACAGGAAGACTTTAGGCTTTATTATCTGCCAAAGGTGCTTCAGCAAAGTACTGAGAATAGGGAATGAATACTTATGTAAATGTGATATTTCAGTTGGTCATTTTTAATACATTTGCAAAAAAAAAATGTAATGGTTTTGCTTAGTCATTAGGGAGTATTGTGTGTAGATTGATAAGGGGGAAAAATTTAATCCTTTTAAGAATACGGCTGTAACGTAACAAAATGAGGAAAAAGTCAAGGGGTCTGAATACCTTCCGAATGCATTGTGTATTTCCCTCCCTCCCTATTTTCTCTCTCTCCCCCAATCCCCCCCTTACCTCCCCCTCCTTTCTCTGTCAGTAATCCCAAATGTGCAGTTCCCTGATGCTGGGCCTCTCTGCACTGTCAATGGGTGGCACCACTGTCTGTGAAAGGCACTGTCAAATATCCTCATTACTTTGTTCTATGTTTTTATCACCATTCCCTATTAGCCAAGTGCTCTTCACCTGCCTGTTACTGACCTCAACCCAAGATAGATTCATTACATTTAATTAACTAAGGCTAGATGTTTGGCATATGTAAATGGTTGGTATTTTAATAATTCTCCCATTTTATTTGTTGGAATGAGAGCTCTATCTGGCCTTATTGAAGGTCAGCACATGAATTGCCTCTGACATTAGTGCAGTGTTATGAGGAAGGCCCCGGTAGAGTGCAGTGCATGCCATAGGCAATAAGCTTTTCATCCATCATAATGGGGACATCAAACATATACCCGCGTATATTACCATGTCACAAAGGAACGATAGGCAACACATACCCAGACAGGCGACTGACAGCAGGCAGTAGGTATAAACCGTGCACAGATGTGAGCTTCACAAGATTGTAATCATTGGGAGAAAAATTATTCTGCAGTTTTCAATATATTATGGCAGCTTGCGAAGTGTTGGTTGTCTATGAATGAGGTAGCGTTGACATATGGTCTGTCTCTCTAGCGTATCACGCCAGTGTGTTTTGACTGACAGCCGAGCTGAGCAGGCCCAGATGTAGACAGTGAGTGGTGGAGGAAGCAGGTGATTCCCAGTGGCTCAGGTGTGTGTGTGGTGTGTGTGTGTGTGTGTGTGTGTGTGTGTGTGTGTGTGTGTGTGTGTGTGTGTGTCACTGCTTTCCTGTGTGCATGTGTGTGTGTGTGTGTGTGTGTGGGGGGGGGGGGGGGGCAGGTGCAGAGAAGAGGGGCCCCATGATACGCATCTAGCACCACATATGAAGCCCCTATGAAGAACAGCAGAGTCCCGGGGGGCCTCCCCAGTCAGGCCAGCTGTTTCAGGTTGCTGCAGTGGCTCCTGATGAGATGTGATGTAGACGAGAGGAGAAAACACAATGATGCCAACATTCTGCTTCTTCTGCCTGGAGACAAGAGAGAGAAGGGCCTCTAATAAGCAAAGGTTGCGCCCCTAATTTGTGTCCACACTCATGCCTCTTGAGTTCTCCTGGTATTGGTGTGTGCCAGTGGATTAAATTTAGTTGGCCTTTTTTAGCCATATTGTTCTCTTGCTTGTTTAAAACCACTTAAAGGCCCAGTGCAGTCAAAAATGTGATATTCCTTTGTTATATATAAACTCAGCAAAAAAAAAATGTCCTCTCACTTTCAACTGCGTTTATTTTCAGCAAACCTAACATGTGTAAATATTTGTATGAACATTACAAGATTCAACAACAAAAACGGAACATAATAATCTTATATTGTGTAATGATAATGCCCCTTTAGTGTAAGAGCTGTTTGAAAAGACCGCCTAATGGGATAGAGTTTTGGCCTGCCTGGTGACATCATTAGTTCATAGACCAATAAGAAAGAGAGTTGCAAACCTCTCTGCCAATAACAGCTAGTTTTCAGTTTTCCGACTCAGACCTCTCCCAGACAGTCCTTTACTCAGAAGCTAGTTTAAAAGATTTTTTTTTTAACCATTTTAATTGAAAACAATCACAGTAAGGTTCTTCATTGTTACCCAGAAATGATTTGATATTGAGATACACATTTGACCTTTAAGCAGAAAACAGTTGGAGAGGACGACAAGGTCCAGACAGCGTCTTGAGCCCTGCTCTGGAAACACAGACAAGGGGATGCAGCCGTCCACCCTTAATAAAGAGATCCTCTCCATCTCCCTGTCTTTCTTGTCTCCCTCTACCTCTCTGCACACCCTTTCTAACAGTACCAACCAGCAACCTTTAAAACGACTTGTTAGATGCAATAATCATAGCAACAATGATAAATACTTTGATTAATCTGGTCCGAGACAGGAGATGGATGGAGTGTACGCGGCAGGTAAATAGAAACCTCTAAGACATAAATAAACAGACAAACAGAGAGAGAGAGAGAGAGAGAGAGAGAGTGTGTGACAGAGAGAGAGAGAGAGAGACAGAGAGTGACAGAGAGAGAGAGAGAGAGAGAGAGAGACAGAGAGAGAGAGAGAGAGAGAGAGAGAGAGAGAGACAGAGAGAGATAGTGACAGAGAGAGAGAGAGAGACAGAGAGAGAGAGACAGAGAGAGTGACAGAGAGAGAGAGACAGAGAGAGAGAGAGTGACAGAGAGAGTGACAGAGAGAGAGAGACAGAGAGAGAGAGACAGAGAGAGAGAGAGTGACAGAGAGAGAGAGTGACAGAGAGAGAGAGTGACAGAGAGACGGAGAGACAGAGAGAAGGAGAGAGGGAGAGAGAGAGAGACAAACAGACAGAGAGAAAAGGATAGAGAGAGTGACAGAGAGTGACAGAGAGAGAGACAGAGACAGAGAGAGAGAGTGACAGAGAGAGACACAGAGAGAGAGACACAGAGAGAGAGAGAGAGAGAGAGAGAGAGAGACAGAGAGACACAGAGAGAGAGAGACACACAGAGAGAGAGAGACCCCCAGTAAGGCAACATCTGTGAGTTCCACTTCCCCCTCATTAGTATTGCAGTGGGATGGGTTTGACTGGGGCTGGGGACCTCCTGCTGTTCTGTATGTCAGGTTTATTAGTCTATTAAACACTCACTCAGCCAGGAGGACTTCACTGTCCAGCACTCACCTCCATAGACTGTCACTGGAGACAGGTCAGCTAGGCTGCCCCGCTGACCCCACTCAGCATGTTGATGATGGCTGGAAGAGATGGAAGGTATATCTGATTTTCCTGATTAGTTCAGTGTGCTCTATTGGAATTTGAGGAAAGGCACAGACAAGAACATGTAAACATACCCGTATTCATATGTACACACACGACACACACACACGACACACACACACACGACACACACAACACACACACACGCAAATCCAACAAAATCTCTGGGGGAAAATGACGTGCTGAACAATTCTTGTGAGTATCACGTCTGTAGATCAACAGTGATCTTTTGAGCCATGGGGGGCTGGTGATGGGTTTTAGTGCAGTGGAAGTGCTGGAAGCCAAGGAGTCAGTTAGAAGGAGTTTCCACAGATCAGTACCCTGGCTACTCTGGCCTAGGGGTTTGGCCTCATATTCCACTGGCTTCTCCCACAGTATTGGCTCTGGAGGCTTAACCAACAATACATAGTGCCCAGACCAAGCCCAAGCTCATGTCAACCTGCCTGACATACTGAACATACAGTGTCCAACCACGGCTTTACGAGCTTTTTTTGTCCACAAAAAATATCTAACATGGTAATGACTCAAAGCAGTTCAGCTTGAAGGATCCAAAGGGTTATTTTTTTATGTTAGCTTGGAAGCTAATATTTTATTTAAGATGCATGTGTTAGATATGATTTATTTGACTGTGAGAAGGCAGTGGCGTCTCGCTATTGGGTCTCTACATGAGACTGTGTTGTTGCTGCTGCCATGCCAGAGGAGATTATTTCTGTCCACTTTCAGGGTATTCTTATTTCAGTCAAGCATTCCCTTTGTTTTGGACAGCCCTAATTACATTAGCAATGTTTTACGTGTGTCTGGCCACTATATTCATAACCTCTGGTTGGTTTTCTGTCAACTATATCTCCCTCAGCCTCACTACTCCCACTGTAAATGTCATTCCAAAGCCCAACATGGCTGACTGCTGTGTCCTGTGTTCTATAAACAAATCATGTAGCCTGGAAATAGATAGAATTCCTGTCTAATCCTCTGTTTAACCCTGATCTGCATCATGGTGGTGTGATACGCCTGCTAATTAGCCCAATGAGTATGCATCCATTTATGTATGCAAATCACAAACATCTATCAAACACACACATGTGTAGAAACACTGTCGCGCGGCCACACACATGCATCAAACTTGGCAGCATGCTGGATCAATCAATCATTTTTCCCAGTTTGCTCACTGTAACTCATGGTGACAGTGTAAACACAGGGCCTGCTGTAACTCATGGTGACAGTGTAAACACAGGGTCTGCTGTAACTCAGGGTGACAGTGTAAACACAGGGTCTGCTGTAACTCATGGTGACAGTGTAAACACAGGGCCTGCTGTAGCTCATGGTGACAGTGTAAACACAGGGCCTGCTGTAGCTCATGGTGATGGTGTAAACACAGGGCCTGCTGTAACTCATGGTGACAGTGTAAACACAGGGCCTGCTGTAACTCATGGTGATAGTGTAAACACAGGGTCTGCTGTAACTCAGGGTGACAGTGTAAACACAGGGCCTGCTGTAACTCATGGTGACAGTGTAAACACAGGGTCTGCTGTAACTCATGGTGACAGTGTAAACACAGGGCCTGCTGTAACTCATGGTGACAGTGTAAACACAGGGCCTGCTGTAACTCATGGTGACAGTGTAAACACAGGGTCTGCTGTAACTCATGGTGATAGTGTAAACACAGGGTCTGCTGCAACTCATGGTGATGGTGTAAACACAGGGCCTGATGTAACTCATGGTGACAGTGTAAACACAGGGCCTGCTGTAACTCATGGTGACAGTGTAAACACAGTGCCTGCTGTAACTCATGGTGACAGTGTAAACACAGGGCCTGCTGTAACTCATGGTGACAGTGTAAACACAGGACCTGCTGTAACTCATGGTGACAGTGTAAACACAGGGCCTGCTGTAGGTCATGGTGACAGTGTAAACACAGTGCCTGCTGTAACTCATGGTGACAGTGTAAACACAGGGCCTGCTGTAACTCATGGTGACAGTGTAAACACAGGGCCTGCTGTAACTCATGGTGACAGTGTAAACACAGGGCCTGCTGTAGCTCATGGTGACAGTGTAAACACAGGGCCTGCTGTAGCTCATGGTGATGGTGTAAACACAGGGCCTGCTGTAACTCATGGTGACAGTGTAAACACAGGGCCTGCTGTAACTCATGGTGACAGTGTAAACACAGGGCCTGCTGTAACTCACGGTGACAGTGTAAACACAGGGCCTGCTGTAACTCATGATGACAGTGTAAACACAGGGTCTGCTGTAACTCATGATGACAGTGTAAACACAGGGCCTGCTGTAACTCATGGTGACAGTATAAACACAGGGCCTGCTGTAACTCATGGTGACAGTGTAAACACAGGGTCTGCTGTAACTCATGGTGATAGTGTAAACATAGGGTCTGCTGTAACTCATGGTGGTGGTGTAAACACAGGGCCTGCTGTAACTCATGGTGACAGTGTAAACACAGGGCCTGCTGTAACTCATGGTGACAGTGTAAACACAGGGCCTGCTGTAACTCATGGTGACAGTGTAAACACAGGGTCTGCTGTAACTCATGGTGACAGTGTAAACACAGGGCCTGCTGTAACTCAGGGTGACAGTGTAAACACAGTGCCTGATGTAACTAATGGTGACAGTGTAAACACAGGGCCTGCTGTAACTAATGGTGACAGTGTAAACACAGTGCCTGCTGTAACTAATGGTGACAGTGTAAACACAGGGCCTGCTGTAACTCATGGTGACAGTGTAAACACAGGGTCTGCTGTAACTCAGGGTGACAGTGTAAACACAGGGTCTGCTGTAACTCATGGTGACAGTGTAAACACAGGGTCTGCTGTAGCTCATGGTGATAGTGTAAACACAGGGCTGGCTGTAACTCAGGGTGACAGTGTAAACACAGGGCCTGCTGTAACTCATGCTGACAGTGTAAACACAGGGCCTGCTGTAACTCATGGTGACAGTGTAAACACAGGGCCTGCTGTAACTCATGGTGACAGTGTAAACACAGGGCCTGCTGTAACTCATGCTGACAGTGTAAACACAGAGCCTGCTGTAACTCATGGTGACAGTGTAAACACAGGGCCTGCTGTAACTCAAGCTGACAGTGTAAACACAGGGCCTGCTGTAACTCATGGTGACAGTGTAAACACAGGGCCTGCTGTAACTCATGATGACAGTGTAAACACAGGGTCTGCTGTAACTCAGGGTGACAGTGTAAACACAGGGTCTGCTGTAACTCATGGTGACAGTGTAAACACAGGGCCTGCTGTAACTCAGGGTGACAGTGTAAACACAGAGCCTGCTGTAACTCATGGTGACAGTGTAAACACAGGGCCTGCTGTAACTCATGCTGACAGTGTAAACACAGGGTCTGCTGTAACTCATGGTGGTGGTGTAAACACAGTGCCTGCTGTAACTCATGGTGACAGTGTAAACACAGGGCCTGCTGTAGCTCATGGTGACAGTGTAAACACAGGGCCTGCTGTAGCTCATGGTGACAGTGTAAACACAGGGCCTGCTGTAGCTCATGGTGACAGTGTAAACACAGGGCCTGCTGTAACTCATGGTGACAGTGTAAACACATGGTGGTGGTGTAAACACAGGGCCTGCTGTAACTCATGGTGACAGTGTAAACACAGGGCCTGCTGTAGCTCATGGTGACAGTGTAAACACAGGGTCTGCTGTAACTCATGGTGACAGTGTAAACACAGGGTCTGCTGTAACTCATGGTGGTGGTGTAAACACAGTGCCTGCTGTAACTCATGGTGACAGTGTAAACACAGGGCCTGCTGTAACTCATGGTGACAGTGTAAACACAGGGCCTGCTGTAACTCATGATGACAGTGTAAACACAGGGCCTGCTGTAACTCATGGTGACAGTGTAAACACAGGGCCTGCTGTAACTCATGGTGACAGTGTAAACACAGGGCCTGCTGTAGCTCATGGTGACAGTGTAAACACAGGGCCTGCTGTAACTCATGGTGACAGTGTAAACACAGGGCCTGCTGTAGCTCATGGTGACAGTGTAAACACAGGGCCTGCTGTAACTCATGATGACAGTGTAAACACAGGGCCTGCTGTAGCTCATGGTGACAGTGTAAACACAGGGCCTGCTGTAGCTCATGGTGACAGTGTAAACACAGGGCCTGCTGTAGCTCATGGTGACAGTGTAAACACAGGGCCTGCTGTAGCTCATGGTGACAGTGTAAACACAGGGCCTGCTGTAACTCATGGTGACAGTGTAAACACAGTGCCTGCTGTAACTCATGGTGGTGGTGTAAACACAGGGCCTTCTGTAACTCATGGTGACAGTGTAAACACAGGGCTTGTTGTAACTCATGGTGACAGTGTAAACACAGGGCCTGCTGTAACTCATGGTGACAGTGTAAACACAGGGCCTGCTGTAACTCATGGTGACAGTGTAAACACAGGGCCTACTGTAACTCATGGTGACAGTGTAAACACATGGTGGTGGTGTAAACACAGGGCCTGCTGTAACTCATGGTGACAGTGTAAACACAGGGCCTGCTGTAGCTCATGGTGACAGTGTAAACACAGGGTCTGCTGTAACTCATGGTGACAGTGTAAACACAGGGTCTGCTGTAACTCATGGTGGTGGTGTAAACACAGTGCCTGCTGTAACTCATGGTGACAGTGTAAACACAGGGCCTGCTGTAACTCATGGTGACAGTGTAAACACAGGGCCTGCTGTAACTCATGATGACAGTGTAAACACAGGGCCTGCTGTAACTCATGGTGACAGTGTAAACACAGGGCCTGCTGTAACTCATGGTGACAGTGTAAACACAGGGCCTGCTGTAGCTCATGGTGACAGTGTAAACACAGGGCCTGCTGTAACTCATGGTGACAGTGTAAACACAGGGCCTGCTGTAGCTCATGGTGACAGTGTAAACACAGGGCCTGCTGTAACTCATGGTGGTGGTGTAAACACAGTGCCTGCTGTAACTCATGGTGACAGTGTACACACAGGGCCTGCTGTCACTCATGGTGAAAGTGTAAACACAGGGCCTGCTGTCACTCATGTTTCAGTATAGACATGATGCTGAGGGACTTAGTCGATTGGCAGGGCACACACTGTATAGTTATTGTGGTGTAGTGGTGCTGGGTTGTGCCTCTGTCTATCTCTATCCCCCTTCTCTCTCACCCACTCCCCCTTCTCTCTCAGCACGGCTGTTAATTGAAGCAGATCATCCATGGTTAATGCCAGTCATGCGTGTGCTATATTGTTGAGCTGTGGTGTTATAGGTTGAGTTCTGGGAGTTTACAGGGTACAGACAGAAAGTCCTGCTACACTGTCATGTACTAAAGAGGGATATTGAGAGGTGTTGGGCCAGCTGTAGGTCAGGATATTTGGTGTGGAGGTGAAGTGAATCCGATCCTTCTCCTCCACCTGGGGGGGGGTTCCTCAGGTTAAGACAGACCCCATCTCACCACCTCAGGCAGTTTCTCTGTTTAAATAGCCCCAAGGCTTCCCGTCTTCAAAGTTCTTTGAAGAAAATGAAAACATGCCAAATGTGTCTGGTGTCAGGACGGTTAGAGCTGCTGAGGTAACACATAGAACACGGTTATGTTCCATTGGTACATTGGGACAAGGCTGCTTTGATGTAATAGCATGCTCATAGCAACAATTGACACTTTCTTACTTTTACAAAATGCCCTACAGCTTTTTTTAATAACCCTCTTGGGGAAATCTGAAGACACATTACAACCTATAGATGTTTTACATTTTAGGCCAGCTTAGACTTTTTAAAGGAAATATATTTGAATATTTAATTCCCCCAGTCCCCCCAAGATCATATAAGGCCAAGAGAATTCCAATTTGTTTTGTCTATGTTCAGAATGAGGTAATTCTTCTGATGGAATGAAGTGTGGCTTTGATGAACTGCAGAGTAATTGCTTACAGTCAAGTTCTTTTTAGTTTAGCTATTGCTTCTGTACCCTTGAGCGAGAGACCTAAATTGCATCAGTCACTGTACACTGGTCAACGCTATCCAACTAGGGTTAAATGGCGGGAACATGGTTCCCGAGATTTACCGCCCAAAAATACTCCCTTTTCCCGACATAAATAACTGTGAGAAACAAATTTACAAAAAAGTAAACTATAATAAATTATTTATATGAACAGCATGACGTGAAATGGAACTGTTCAATTATATGAGATGTCTAAATCTGGCTTCTCTACAGCCTCTCTGCTCTCTGGGTGGGTGCCGACAGCCCATCTCAGGGTGGGGACAGACAGCCCATCTCAGTATGGAGCGCAGTTCATAATGCATGTAGACCTATCATCTCGTCATAGTAACTTTTCTCTTGTGACAGGTAGGCCTACATTTGCTGCAGCAAAGCCTATGCTATAGTAATATAAAGACTGAAGTGTAATTTACACATCTCCATCACCTTATTTATTTTTAAGATAATTTTAAAAAAATTGCAGCTGCATAGTTTTAAAACAGACTATCACCTGAATACCGTTGCTTTACGGTGCATTCGGAAAGTATTCAGACCCCTTGACTTTTCCACATTTTGTTACGTTACAGCCTTATTCTAAAATGGATTGAATTGTTTTTTATCACATCAATCTACACACAAAATCCCATAATGACAAAGCAAAAACGTATTTATTTATTTATTTTTGCTCATTTGTAAAAAATAAAGAACTGAAATATTACATTTACATAAGTATTCAAATCCTTTACTCAGTACTTTGTTGAAGCACCTTTGTAGCGAATGCAGCCTTGAGTCTTCTTGGGTATGACGCAACAAGCTTGGCACATCTGCATTTGTTTGGGAGTTTTTCCCATTATTCTCTGCAGATCCTCTCAAGCCTTGGCAGTGTGCTTAGGGTCGTTGTACTGTTGGAAAGTGAACCTTCGCCCCAGTCTGAGGTCCTGAGCGCTCTCATACAGGTTTTCATCAAGGATCTCTCTGTACTTTGCTCCGATCATCTTTCCCTTGGTCCTGACTCGTCTCCAGGTCCCTGCCACTGAAAAACATCCCCACAGCATGACGCTGCCACCACCATGCGTCACCGTAATGATGGTGCCAGGTTTTCTCCAGCTTGGCATTCAGGCGAAAGAGTTCAGTATTGGTTTCATCAGACCAGAGAATCTTGTTTCTCATGGTCTGAGAGTCTTTAGGTGCCTTTTGGCAAACTCCAAGAGGGCTGTCATGTGCCTTTTACTGAACGGTGTGCTTCCGTCTGGACTCTCAACCATAAAGGCCTGATTGGTTGGAGTGCTGCAGAGATGGTTGTCCTTCTGGAAGGTTCTCCCATCTCCACAGAGGAACTCTGGAGCTCTGTCAGAGTGACCATCAGATTCTTGGTCACCTCCCTGACCAAGGCCCTTCTCCCCCAGTTGCTCAGTTTGGCCGGGCGGCCAGCTCTAGTAATAGTCTTAGTAGTTCGAAAATTCTTCCATTTAAGAATGATGGAGGCCACTGTGTTCTTGGGACCTTCAATGCTGCAGAAATGTTTTGGTACCCTTCCCACCATCTATGACTAGAGACAGTCCTGTCTCGGAGCTCTACGGACAATTATTTCGACCTCATGGCTTGGTTTTTGCTCTGACATGCACTGTCAACTGTCGGACCTTTTCTAGACAGGTGTGTGCCTTTCCAAATCATGTCCAATCAATTGAATTTACCATAGGTAGACTCCAATCAAGTTGTAGAAACATCTTAAGGATGATCAATGTAAACAGGATGCACCTAAGCTCAATTTTGAGTCTCCCCCCTTCTGAATATTTATGTAAATAATGTATTTCTGTTTTTTCTAAATTATTAAACCCTTATTTCGCTATGTCATTATGGGGTAGTGTGTGTAAATTGATGAGTATACCAGTTAATTCAATCCATTTTAGAGTAAAAATGTGTAAAAAGTGAAGGGGTCTGAATACTTTCCGAATGCACTGTATGTATGAGTCAGCCTACTAATTATATAAATAGGCCCTATTACACTACATACAAAAGTATGTGGACACTGCTCATCGAACATCTCATTCCAATATCACAGTAGTCTAATATGGAGTTGGTCCTCTCTTTGCTGCTAGAACTGCCTCCACTGTTCTGGGAAGGCATTCCACAAGATGTTATAACGTTGCTGCAGGGACCTGCTTCCATTCAGCCACAAGAGCATTAGTGAGTTTGGGCGATTAGGCCTGGCTCGCAGTCGGAGTCCCAATTCATCCCAAAGGTGTTCGATGGGGTTGAGGTCAGGGCTCTGTGCAGGCCAGTCAAGTTCTTCCACGCCGATCTCGACAAACCATTTCTGTATGGACCTCGTTTTGTGCACAAGGGCATTGTCATGATGAAACAAGAAAGGTCCTTCCCCAAACTGTTGCCACAAAGTTGTAAGCACAAAATCGTCTAGAATGTCATTGTATATTGTAGCGTTGAGATTTTTCTTCGCTGGAACTAAGGGGCTTAGCCTGAACCATGAAAAACTGCCCCAGACCATTATTACTCCTCCACCAAACTTTACAGTTGGCACTATGCATTCGAGCAGGTAGCATTGCCAGATAGTGAAGTGTGAGTCATCACACCAGAGAAGGTGTTCCCACTGATCCAAAATCTAATTGTGGCGAGTTTTACACCACTCCGGGCGACGCTTGGCATTGCACATGGTGTTCTTAGGCTTGTGTGTGGCTGCTTGGCCATGGAAACCCATTTCATGAAGCTCCCGACAAACAGTTATTGTACGGACGTTACTTCCAGAGGTAGTTTGGAACTCGGTAGTGAGTGTTGCAACCTAGGGCAGTTACTTTGTATTGAATTTTTTTTTACTTTAGTTAGTAAATATTTTCTTAACTCTCTTTCTTGAACTGCATTGTTGGTTAAGGGCTTGTAAGCAAGCATTTCACTATAAGGTCTACACCTGTTGTATTCGTCGCATGTGAAAAATACAATTTGATTTGATTTGACTTACACTTGACCGGAGCAGCTCTAGAAGGGCCGACATTTGACGAACTGACTTGTTGGAAAGGTGGCACCCACGTTGAAAGTCACTGAGCTCTTCAGTACGGGCTATTCTACTGCCAATGTTTGTCAATGAGATTGCATCGCTGTTTGCTCGATTTTATACACCTGTCAGCAATGGGTGTGGCTGAAATAGCAGAATCCACTAATTTAAAGGGGTGTCCACATACTTTAAAAAATATATATTTTACCTTTATTTAACTAGGCAAGTCAGTTAAGAACAAATTCTTATTTTCAATGACGGCCTAGGAACAGTGGGTTAACTGCCTGTTCAGGGGCAGAACAACAGATTTTTACCTTGTCAGCTCGGGGATATACCTTTCAGTTACTAGTCCAACACTCTAACCACTAGGCTACCCTGCCGCCCCACTTATGGCCATGTTGTGTATATATATATTTGCGTAATTCCAGTCAATATAATACAATTCCAGTCAATATAATAGGGTATAATACAATACAGTACAGTAATACAGTCCACACTCAAATGATTAGCCTACTGGAGCTAGTTTCATTTATTTTACCCAAGAGAGCATTTAGCTAGCTACATCTTGGGCTTTTATGTGGTTCTGTCATGCGTAATGTGCAGTAGCCTAAATATTATGTGTGTATTGGAAAATAGCACAATCATTTGGGCTTTTTTGGGCTTGGGCTCATAAAAAGTATTTTAATGTAGGTCTTATAACATTTACTTAATGTTTGGCTCATCAGGCCCAGGTAGCATCAGGTCCGAAAGCTATAGTCGAATCCAAACATAGGCCTATTTATATGCTTTTGAATGACACATCTGGTTTTGGTGGGAAATACAGGGTTACCCAGGAGAAAAGGGATTTATTCTCGGCATTGAATATTTGTAAAATACCGGGAAAATATTCAGCCTTACATCCAACTTTAGCGGGGATCGTGTGCCAAACGGTAGTGTCATATTCTGCCCTGAATCAATACCTCTTTTAAGCACATAAATGAATAACCTCAAAGCTTCTTACTGAAAACAGAGATGAATTTGGCTTTTCTGAAAGAGAGGATCCAGAGTGCCCAGAAACATAACTATCCTTGGCCAGAGAGCTACGAGCCAGCAGGAGGGAGGGAGGGAGAGTAGTGGGAGATTTCTCTTTTCACCATTTGACGTCCAGGTAGATGACATCTCAGGAAGCTAAACCAAGCAGTTATGTAGGTAGATGCATCCTGGGAGAAAATACGCTCCACAGATTTTAATATAGTTTATGTGTCCATTTGATTTCATTATGAATGTTTGTGATTATAAATATCCCCCTGCAAGGAGGGAACCAACCCGGCTAAAGCTTGTGTGCATTTTCTCCAACGAGGGAAAATAGGAAATACAATCTGTCAGAATAAAACAAAACAAAATCATGGTCTATGGCCCAATGCAGTATCTACTGTTTACTATGGTGATTTAAAATCAATAGTAGTTTGAACTGAAGGATGAATCTGGAGGAATACCTGTGTGTGAATATTAGACTTATCAGTGCCGTTACTTAACGGTTGTTAGAGTATCTGTGCAGCGGTTTATTGAATGATGAAGTGAAAATGAAAGCACAACTGTTAGTGGGAATATCATGTACAATAAGAGAAGAACTAAGACATTTTTATATTAGCCTTTGAAGTGATTTTATAATTGTTTGTCCTCAAACCTCCTCCAGCTTGTTCAATAGCACTTGTAGTAATGAAATCCTAATTAAAAAGTGCAACCCTTTGGTGAACTCACAATCTACCATCAATCAAACCAATCAAATATTTTTGCAACACAATTGTATGATTTTGGACACAATTGCACTTTGGACAGAGGAGACACTTCAGTTCAGGCAAATTCAAATCTTAAACTTACAGCCAGTTCAACTGCTGATTTTCATTCTTCCCCCATCTAACAAAGGACTGATTTAGACCTAGGTCACCAGGTGGGTACAAGTAATGATCAGAACAGAAAAGCATCAGTACCCCAGACGTCCAGGCTCAGATTTGAATACCCCTAGTATAGCTCCTCCCCGCGGTGTTTAAAAGCATACAGCCACAGTGGTCAATCAGAGACATTCTGGGACTGTCAAGTCTGTATGCACACTGCACATGAATGCTCACCAACCCTGGCTTCTGGCCCAGATTATCCCTCTCCTAAAGCTGGTTTGGGATCAGCCCTTAAGTGTCAGATGCAACATTAGCCCGAGAACAGAAGCGAGCCTTGTTTATAACAGGGTTACCCCTCATTGCACCTGGATTCATGGCTGCCATTAAGCAGCCCCTTGATCCTCAATCACAGTTCACCAGCTCACCAGCCAGCGCTGATTGGATGTCTAAAGATAGCTGCGCTGTTCTGTTGAATAGATGCCATGAAACCAGGAAGTCCTATATAACCAATCACGTTTTTTACAAAAAAAATCGAGAGATGGATCCATTTCACATGTCAAAGTCTCTAATCTAGAGCTTCTGACAGGTCTCTGTCAAACAATCATGGGAGCTCCACACAACTGTGGACGATAATCATCCGAGAGAACGCCTGTCACAATTTAAATCCTAATGATTGGACCGAAAGAGGGATTCGCTTCTTAAAGCGGAAAATCTGCCTAAGGAGTGTCACTCACCCTGCCTCTGTTGCACTAAAGAGGGCGCTTGTGCTTGTCTGAGAGCAGAAGGCTTCTAATGCCTTTGCGTTGGTAAGCTCAACACGGGGCCATTTCAATAACAGCTTTAATAATGCATGGTGTCATTGACAGATAGATGGCTGAGAAGTCTACTCTTAAACCAAAGGCCCTGGGATTCTTCTGGAGTGATGTGAAGGGAGCGCTTTTTGATCTTCTTTTCCCAACTGTAACTTTGTCCTCCGTCAATGGGCCTGTATCGGCTCTTTGAGCTTAGAGATCACAGATCAGCCTGTATTTTTATTTTTTTCCAACGATCATCTTACTTACGAATACCGCCACAGAAACTCAATGACATTTTGGATTTGCCAGCCTTCATCAGAATAAGTGCCTGTCTGGACCCCAGAGATTTGGTATCATGGCTACACTACACTAAAGTATTGGTGAAAACCAAAATCTGTCATTATTTATGTGAGCATCAATGTGAACATCAATGTGAACATCATTGGTTCATTGTTTCTGTATAGCTACTATTATATTGGCTTATCAACCGTCAGCCTTGAGACCAGGGTGGAAAGACCACCGTCAGTCTGGAGACCAGGGTAGAAACCACCGTCAACCTGAAGACCAGGGTAGAAAGACCACCATCAGGGTAGAAAGACCACCGTCAGTCTGGAGACCAGGGTAGAAAGACCACCGTCAACCTGAAGACCAGGGTAGAAAGACCACCATCAGGGTAGAAAGACCACCGTCAGTCTGGAGACCAGGGTAGAAAGACCACCTCAACCTGAAGACCAGGATAGAAAGACCACCATCAGGGTAGAAAGACCACCATCAGCCTGGAGACCAGGGTAGAAAGACCACCGTCGACCTGAAGACCAAGGTAGAAACCACCGTCAACCTGAAGACCAGGATAGAAAGACCACCATCAGTGTAGAAAGACCACCATCAGCCTGGAGACCAGGGTAGAAAGACCACCGTCGACCTGAAGACCAGGGTAGAAAAACCACCATCAGGGTAGAAAGACCACCATCAACCTGAAGACCAGGGTGGAAAGACCACCGTCAGTCTGGAGACCAGGGTAGAATGACCACTAGCGTATCTGCTGTGTTGAAGGTTGGGAAGTCGCCACCAGTACACTGTGATGCTCCAAGATGGCGCCAACAGAGAGGGTTGCCTCGCTTTGAGTCTTTAGGAAACTATGCAGTATTTTGTTTATTATGTATTATTTCCTACATTGTTAGCCCAGAAAATCTTGAGTGTTATTACATACAACCTGGAAGAACTATTATATATAAGAGCGACGTCAATTTACCAACATTACGACCAGGAATATGACTTTTCCGAAGCGGATCCTTTGTTTCGGGCCACCACCCAGGACATTGGATTTAATCCCAGAGGCCGACCCAAAACAATGTCGCCGCTGAAGGGGTAGATGGAGGCATGCACACCACCATTACTCGCCAATGTCTAGTCTCTAGATAGCAAGGTATATGAAATTAGGGCAAGGGTTGCTTTCCAGAGAGACATCAGAGATTGTAACATTCTCGGAAACATGCCTCTCTCGGGATATGTTGTCGGAGCCGGTACAGCCACCGGGTTTCTTCATACATCACGGCGACAGAAATAAACATATCTCTGGGAAGAAGAAGGGCGGGGGTGTATGCTTCATGATTAATGACTCATGGTGTAATCATAACAACATACAGGAACTCAAGTCCTTTTGTTCACCTGACCTAGAATTCCTTACAATCAAATGCAGACCACATTATCTCCCAAGAGAATTCTCTTCAATTATAGTCACAGCCGATACACAGCAGATACCACGACGGCCCTCAAGGAACTTCACTTGACTCTATGTAAACTGGAAATCTAATGTCGCATTTATTGTAGCTAGGGATTTTAACAAAGCTAATTTAAGAACAAGGCTACCTACATTTTATCAGAACATAGACTGTAGCATGCGTGCGGGCAATACACTGGACCACTGCTACTTTAACTTCCGCGATGCATACAAGGCCCTCTCCACTTCCCTTCGGCAAATCCGACCACGACTCCATTTTACTCCTACATTCCTACAGGCAAAAACTCATACAGGATGTACCCATGACTAGAACCATTCAACGCAGGTCTGACCAATCGGAATCCACGCTTACAGATTGTTTTGATCACGCGGACTGGGAAATGTTCCGGGAAGCCTCAGAGAATTACATTGATTTATATGCTGACTGTGAGTGAGTTTATAAGGAAGTGCATTGGAGATGTTGTACCCACTGTGACTAATAAAACCTACCCTAACCAGAAACCGTGGATAGATGGCGGCATTCGCACAAAACTGAAAGAGCGAACCACCGCATTCAACCATGGAAGATGACTAAGAATATGACCGAATAGAAACAGTGTAGTTATTCCCTCCGCAAGGCAATCAAACAATCGGAATTTCGGTATCGGGACAAAGTGGAGTCACAATTCAACGGCTCAGACACGATACGTATGTGGCAAGGTCTACAGGCAATTAGGGGCTACAAAAGAAAACCAGCCACGTCACAGACACCGACGTCTTGCTTCCAGACAAACTAAACACCTTCTTTGCCCGCTTTGAGGATAATACAGTGCCACCGACGTGAGTAAGACATTTAAACGTATTAACCCTCTTAAGGCTGCTGACCCAGATGGCATCCCTAGCCGTGTCCTCAGAGCATGCGCAGACCAGCTGGCTGGTGTGTTTTACGGACATATTCAATCGCTCCCTATCCCAGTCTGCTGTCCCCACATGCTTCAAGATGGCCACCCAAGAGGGCAAAGATAACTGAAGTAAATTAATATCGCCCCATAGCACTCACTTTTGTCATCATGAAGTGCTTTGAGAGGCTAGTCAAGGATCATATCACCTCCACATTACCTGCCACCCTAGACCCACTTCAGTTTGTATACCGCCCCAACATATTCACAGACGATGCAATCGCCATCACACTGCACACTGCCCTATCCCATCTGGACAAGAGGAATACCTATATAAGAATGCTGTTTATTGACTACAGCTCAGCATTCAACACCATAGTATCCGCCAAGCTCATCATTAAGCTTGAGGCCCTGGGTCTCAACACCGCCTTGTGCAATTGGGTCCTGGACTTTCTGACGGGCCAACCCCAGCTGGTGAAGGTACGAAACAACATCTCCACTACTTCACTGATCCTCAACATTGGGGCCCCACAAGGGTACATGCTCAGCCCCCTCCTGTACTCCCTGTTCACCCATGACTGCGTGGCCATGCACACCTCCAACTCAATCATCAAGTTTGAGGACAACACATCAAGCGGGCTTGATTACCAACAACAACAAGACAGCCTACAGGGATGAGGTGAGGGCACTCGGAGTGTGGTGTCAGGAAAACAAACTCTCACTCAACATGAACAAAACAAAGGAGATGATCTTGGACTTCAGGACACAGCAGAGGGAGCATCTACCTATCCACACCGACGGGACAGTAATGGCGAAGGTGGAAAGTTTTAAGTTCCTCTCCGTACACATCACGGACAAACTGAAATGGTCCACCCACACAGACAATGTGGGTAAGAAGGCGCAACGGAGCCCCTTCAACCTTAGGAGGCTGAACAAATTTGGCTTGTCACCTAAAATCCTCACAGACTTTTACAGATGTACAATCAAGAGCATCCTGTCGGGCTGTATCACCCCCTGGTACGGCAACCCCACTGCCCTCAACCGCATGGTTCTCCAGAGGGTGGTGCGGTCTGCACAACGCATCACCAGGGGCAAACTACCTGCCCTCCAGAACACCTACAGCACCCGATGTCACAGGAAGGCCAAAAAGATCATCAAGGACAACAACCACCTGAGCCACTGCCTGTTCACCCCGCTACCGTCCAGGAGACGAGGTCAGTACAGGTGCATCAAAGCTGGGACAGAGAGACTGAAAAACAGCTTCTATCTCAAGGCCGTCAAACTGTTAAACAGCCATCACTAACACAGAGAGGCTACTGCCTCATTATCCACTTTAATAAATAGATCACTAATCACTTTTAAAAAAATGGCACTTTAGTAATGTTTACATATCTTACATTGCTCATCTCATATGTATATAATGTATGTTATATCATCTATTGCATCTTGCCTATGCCGTTCGGCCATCGCTCATCCATATATTTTTATGTACATATTCTTATTCCATCACTTTACATTTGTGTGTATTAGGTAGTTGTTGTGAAATTGTTAGATTACTTGTTAGATATTACTGCACTGTCGGAACTAGAAGCACAAGCATTTTGCTACACTCTGCTAACCATGTGTATGTGACAAATAAAATGAGATTTGATTTGATTTGTTTGATCATGACCTCTGGTTTTAACACTAAGAGAAATCAGGCTTTCTGTTTCTATAATTGTTTACCAGCTGAAAACTTCCTGAACCGCGTCACATGGTCACAACAGAGTATAACTAGCAGTAAGACCCCAGAAGTAGGATGAATCACTGTGTGTGTGTGTGTCTGTATGTTGCGCAAGTGTGTGTGTGTGTGTGTGTGTGTGCGTGTCTGTGTGTTGCGCAAGTGTGTGTAGTTTTTCTCACTTCAGCCTCAGAGAGCAAAAGCACCTGGTTGTCCTGAGCAGCAAGAGTCATCCTGGACGGCTCGGTATTGTCTGCCTCGACACCAGCATAGAATGTATTTAATCATTATTTAACTGGCCAAGTCAGTTAAGAACAAGTTCTTGTTTTACAATGACGGCCTACCCCGGACGACGTTGGGCCAATTGTGCACCGCTCTTTGGGACTCCCAATCATGGCCGGTTTTGATACGAGCAAGGGTCTATAGTGACGCCTCTAGCACTGAGATGCAGTGCCTTAGACTGCTGCGCCACTCGGGAGCCCTTAAAAAATGTGTTAAGCTCGTCTGGGAGAGAGGCTTCGGTGGGCACATCACAGCTGGATTTGCCTTTGTAGTCTATGATAGTCTGTAGTTCTTGCCACATGCGTCAGTGTGAGTTGACGAACATCAATTAAAGTTGGAGTCTGTATTGTCTTTTTACGTCCCTAATGGATTTGCGGAGCTCATACCTGCTTGCCTTGTACGCGTCGTGCCACCGAGTCGTTGAGGTTCGTTCTGCTGACATCGAATGCTGCAGTACGGGCTCTCAGCAATGAGATGGAAAAATGTGTTTTTTTTATGAAGTTGAACATGTTCTCTTTCTGACAGATTATTAAAATGAGGTGAAAAAAAAGACCAAGTTCCACTTCTCAAAAGGCACCCTGTTGGTGTTATTACGACCATACCATCTATGACTGCTTTCATTGTCTTCTTGTCATATTCCTTTTTTCTTTCACTTGGTGATGTTTATTTTGACGTGTTTGAAATCAGACTTACCCAGTGTGGGGCTGACTCTTTATGGAACCTTACACTTCACCAGCTATAGCAGCCAATTAACCTCGTTTCTCTGTCTTTTACCACAGTGACAAGAGAATCTTTTTTTTTTTTTAAACGTCCTTCTGAGTGAAACTGGCGCTGAAATCCTGAGCTTAATGAGGTTGAATTGCAAAGGGAAGGTTTCTGGAAGTCAGGTGAAAATAAAAAAGCCTGCCTTTCCTCTTTTCAGCTCCATATTTTTCTTGGGATGGAAGATAAGTGAAATGAGATTAAGGCATGGCCGGAGTAATAGGACATTTCTGACACTAGTGCGATCCTGTTAGCTCTGTCTGAGGGCTGTATGCTGTGACTAATCAAATCTCTGGTGGAAGACTGGTGGGAGCATCTCTAAGACAAGCCCCTGTGTGCATCTACACCACTGTGTTTGTGTAAATGTGCACAATAATGTAATTAATAATGAATCTATCTATCTATCTATCTCTCCTTCTCTCTTTCTCTCTTTCTCTCTTTCTCTATTTCTCTCTTTCTCTCTTTCGCTCTCTCTTCCTCTCTTTCTCTTTCTCCAAACATGTGAAGGGACTGCCTAGTAAACTACCTGTTGGGTCAGTGTCACGCCCTGACCTTAGAGAGCCTTTTTATTTATCTATTTGGTTAGGTCGGGGTGTGATTTGGGTGGGCATTCTAGTTTATCTATTTCTTTGTTGGCCGGGTATGGTTCCCAATCAGAGGCAGCTGTCTATCGTTGTCTCTGATTGGGGATCATACTTAGGCAGCCTTTTTTCCCACCTTAGTTTGTGTGATCTTGTTTTTGCATAGTTGCTTTCTATCCCTGCAGAACTTTACGGTCGGTTTTGTATTTTGTTGTTTTGTCTGAGTTCATTATTAAAAATCATGATACACTTTCCACTCTGCGCTTTGGTCTCATTCATCTAACGATGGACATAACAGTCAGGCAATAAAACCTCCTTCACATCCATCACAAAGAGAAAGGGTCTTGTCAGTAATAGCTAAAATAGCTCCCAGACATTGTTTAGCATGATCACTGTTTTAATATGGCGCCAGTGCATCTCATCTGCTCTCCGACACAGTGAGAAGCTGCTTTCATAAGGACTCTCGGTGTGAGTCGCACACATTCTCCTTACACACAGTCGTTCTATTCCTCCTGTGTTTCCCACTTCACAGAACCCAGTGTCCACTCAGCCAGGCACTTCACAACATCTGCTGTAATTGCAACACATTACCTATACTATTTGTATGGAGCCACATGTAAATGCATCGTACCCTACACTTTCACATCCCCCGTTTAAACACAACCAGATACGCCTGCCCACACAAACATCTCCAGCTCCATTTGTCTATTTGCTTCAAACAACGGCAGTTTAGCGCCCTGTAGTATCCCACTGTATAGTTCAACCCTTCCATAACAGGTGTTTTTTGTGTGTTTTAAATACAGTAATATTCGTCATGTGAAAAAGAAAGAATTTACCTTTTGTCTTTATTGTGCTTAACATCTGCTGGCGAGTTCTGGCGTCTCACTTCTGCCACCATTACGTTGCAGTATTTACGGCGGCCATTTTGCCTAAAACAAACAGTTGTTTTAACTTCTCTACCTTTTGTTGGAGGTATTTTCCTGTTATGTTAATAAGAAAATGTGGAGGCAAATGTGAGCTTTTCCTCCACAGCGTCTGTGTACTAAACTCCATTGGCCGTTTAATTATAAACCCCCAGCAGGTCTCCTACTGTCCCTCAATGTTAATTAACCTTTATTGACTGCCTGCCGGGTATTAAATTCCAACTTTATAGCCTGCTGTTTAAACGACTGATTTAACGTCAACCTGAAGTGTTGCAGATGAAAGAATATGCTCACTCAGTACACTGTGACTGCTTTGTTCCTATCAACCTACTGTCAAATGCTTCTACTTGGTCACTTCCTGGTACTAGAGAGCAACACCATTGATTGAGCTGATGAGTGTTCCCATTCTGTAAGGTGAGGGAACAGGGGAAGGAGAGCGATAGATTATGTTCTCTTTCCCTGGGAAATGAAACACACTTATAAACCAGACTGCAGACTGCAGAAAGCCATTGAGAATTGATAGTCTGGCAGTTTCTGACTGAAATATATATATCCTACATTATGTGGGTCTTTCTTTAAATAATGGGGCCAATGTGTGGCATTGGGATAAACATTTCAAAATGGTTTGAAACAAAAATAAAAAAATATTTTTATGCCTTTCCACATGTGGACTGAAGAATATATGCAAATTGGCCCATAACCACCTATACAACAACATAGCCCTGAGACTATACCTCCTTTACAATATAGGCCTATTCAACCCCTTTGTTGTGCCTAAATACAGTACGTTCAGGAGTAAACATTTGCTTAGCAAGTTAACAAGTCTCGTAATAAGTTGCATGGACTCACTCTGTGTGCAATAATAGTTTTTCATTCTTAGAGATAGGGGGCAGTATTTTCACATCTGGATGAAAAGCGTGCCCAAAGTAAACTACCTGTTACTCAGGTGCAGAAGCTAGGATATGCATATAATTGGTAGATTTGGATGGGAAACACTCTAAAGCTTCTAAAACTGTTAGCATAATGTCTGTGAGTATAACAGAACTGATTTGGCAGGCGAAACCCCGAGGACAAACCATCCAGGTGGGAAAACAATTGAGGTCATAGTATTTCCCATTGGTTTTCTATTGAAAGCCCTATTTAATAGGAATCTGGTTGCAGTTCCTATGGCTTCCACTAGGTGTTTTTATTTTGAGAAATGAAGAAGTACAGCTGTTATTTGTGAGTGTCACTCCAGATGGATTCTACTGTTTTTGGTGCGCGTGAACTGGAACGCGCTTCACGTTGTTTTTTAACCGGTATTGAACACAGTATATTCCATCTTAAATTTGATTGATTATTTACGTTTTAGGATACCTTAGGTTGGATTGGGAACGTTGTTTGAAATGTTTGGACCATGTTTACAGGTAACTCATTAGATACTTTGTAGTCAAGTTGGGCGAGTTGGAACCGGTGTATTTCTGAATCAAAAGCGCCAAATAAATGGACACTTTGTGGATATAAAGAAGGACATTATAAAAAAAGGACCATTTTGTAATGTTTCTGGGACATTTTGGAGTGCCAGCAGAAGAAGATTTTCAAAGGTAAGGCATTTATTATATCGTTATTTCTGACTTTTGTGTCGCCACCTGCCTGGTTGAAAATTATTTTCATGTGTTTGGATGCGGGGCACTGTCCTCAGATAATCGCATGGTCTGCTTTCGCCGTAAAGCCTTTTTGAAATCTGACTGCGGCTGGATTAACAAGAAGTTAAGCTTTATTTTGATGTATTACACTTGTATTTTCAGTTATCTTGAATCTTGATATTTCTGTAGTTTGAATTTGGCGCGCTGCCATTTCACTGGATGTTGTCAAATCGATCCCGCTAACGGGATTGGCGCGGGAAGGCATCACTAACCGGTTTTAACATGATTTTTGACTGACTACAACATCTCTGTACCCCACACATACAGTTATCTGTAAGGTCCCTCAGTCAAGCAGTGAATCTCATTTTAGTAATTTTGACCCCTTTTTGTGATACACAATTGGTAATTACAGTCTTGTCCCATCGCTGCAACTCCCATACGTACTCGGGAGAGGCGAAGGTCGAGAGCCATGCATCCTGAGGCTAAGCAGGATTGGTCCTGGTAGGTCCCTGAATGGGAGACTAGATGCTGCTGGAAGTAGTGTTGGAGGGCCAGTAGGAGGCAACCTTTCCTCTGGTCTAAAAACAATCCCAATGCCCCAGGGCAGTGATTGGGGTCATTGCCCTGTGTAAGGTGCCGTCTTTCAGATGGGACGTTAAACGGGTGTCCTGACTCTCTGTGGTCACTAAAGATCCCATGACACTAATCTTAAGTGTAGCGGTGTTAACCCTGGTGTCCTGGCTAAATTCCCAATCTGTCACCTAATCATCCCCAGTTTACAATTGGCTCATTCATCCCCCCTCCTCTCCCCTGTAACCATTCCCCAGGTCGTTGCTGTAAATGAGAATGTGTTCTCAGTCAACTTACCTGATAAAATAAGGTCTAAATAAGAGTGAATACTAACCTAAATGACAATACTAACCTAAATGACAGAGTGAAAAGAAGGAAGCCTGTACAGAATAGAAAATGTTTAAGCAAGCATTATATTTGCTGTAAGGCACTAAAGTAAAACTGCAAAAAATGTGTCAAAGAACTTAACTTAAGGTCCTGAATACAAAAAGTTTGTTTGGGGCAAATCCAACACAACACATCAATGAGTACCACATATTTTCAAGTATGATGGTGGCTGCATCATGTTATGGGTATGTTTGTCATTGACTAAGGAGTTTTTGGGATAAAAAATAAACTGAACAGAGCTAAGCACAGGCCTGTGTACAGTCTGCTTTCCAGTTTCACAGTTCTGATTTAAATCGGCTCGGAAAACTATGGCAATACTTGAAAATGGCTGTCTAGCAATGATCAACAACCAGAGCTTGAAGAATTTTTTCAATAATAATGTGCAAATATTGTACAATACAGGTGTGCAAAGCTCTTAGAGACTTACCCAGAAAGACTCACATCTGTAATTACTGCCAAAGGTGGTTCTAACATGTATTGATGAAATTAGATACTTCTCTATTCATTTTCGATAAATGTGCCAAAACTTCTTATAACATGTTTTCACTTTGTCATTATGGGCTATTGTGTGTAGATGGGTGAGAAAATACATCTATTTAATCCATTTTGAATTCAGGATGTAACACAACAATCTCACCATCGTTTTCTTTATCATGTGAAAGCGAACAAAAAGCAGGTTTCTCTTAGTAATGGAAGGATTTGTATGGAATGCCAAGTTGAAGTCAGCGTTAGATGTTTTCCTCATATTAACCACACGTGGTTTTCCACAACAGAGTAGCACAACACCTATCAATAGAAAACTGATCAGAAATTAATTGATGGATATTTATAAGTGTTTTAGAGCTGCCTTTTATTGTCTCGTGCACAAGGTGCGCATGTGTAATGATGATGCTGTTCAATCAGCTTCTTGATATGTCACACCTGTCAGTGGATGGATCATCTTGGCAAAGGAAAAATGCTCACGAACAGGGATGTAAATGAATTTGTGCACAAAATGTGAGAGAAATAAGCTTTTTGTGCATATGGAACATTTCTGGGATCTTTTATTTCAACTCATGAAACATGAGCTCAACACTTTACATGTTGCGTTTATATTTTCTCAAGTATTTTTATTTTTTTACAAGAACTGTGTTTGCGTGCTGTGCATGTGTATCGGTCTGTGTGTGCTCACCCACAGGTCAGTGCCCTACAGCCTTTAATGCCTCCCACTGGACTGTCAGATAGATGGAGCACTTGAGTGCAGATAGCAGGGTTATGTGTGATTGTCTTTGAATGAAAGTGCAGAGGGAGTCGGGGAGGGAGGGAGATGGAGGGAGAGAGAGAAGAATATATGATATTGGTTATGCAGATGAGGCTAGAGAAGTGAGCGGGGATCAGAGCGGGCGCTGAGGCATTAAGGGAGTATTTGCTGCCAGAGCTCTGGGAGCCGTGTTCTTTAAGCTGATGAGAAGTGTTGGTGGGAGGGGAGGGAGTATGGGGGAAAGGGGGAGTGGAAGGGGAGGGGACTGAGAGAAAGTGATATTGGACTGACACCCACACTTAGTGAAGTCACCTCAACCCTGACCCCCTGTCCCCCTGGCTTCCAGGCCCCATCGGCCCTCTGGCCCCGGGCGGAGCTCCCTAACCTCTACTCCTCTTGGCAGGGCTTTTCTATTTCATCCGGCCCTGGGGACGGGACGCTGTGCTAATTGGCTAACGATAGCCTGTCTCCACCAGCTCCGCGTATTGTGCCCCGGTAGCTTGCCCCTGTGATTGGCTCACTGCTCCGCTGGCTTTTGTCTCTGGATTATGAGCCCAATGAGCCGTGACAGGAAATGGAGACCATAGGGGATTCTGGGTGGGGTCGCACATCTGACGGGCGAAATGATCAAGTCTTAATTCCGATGTTGTCATAATTGCACATATTTGGGGCTGTGATAGACAGGAGTGTAATGTCTGAAGTCAAACTTTTTGACAGTCTCTGTGTCCATAATAATAAGTGCTGGCTGGTTCATTATCTGATTATCTGATTAAGTCCCTGCAATTACAGGCCAATGGGAGCCAGGGAGGAACACCTATCTTTTTTTACTGAGCTTCTATACAAATTAAGCAAAGAAGAAAATGCTCACCCAGAAGCGACGCTCCTTGTGGCTGTGGACTTGTGGCTGTGCAGGCAAACTTAAATCAGTTTTAATCATAGGCTCAATTATATTATAATAACACACAGAAAACGAACCTTAGGTCATTAATATGGTCAAATCCGGAAACTATCATTTCGAAAACAAAACGTTTATTCTTTCAGTGAAATACGGAACCGTTCCATATTTTATCTAACGGGTGGAGTCCATAAGTCGAAATATTGTTGTTACATTGCACAACCTTCAATGTTATCTCATAATTACGTAAAATTCTGGCAAATTAGTTAATATGCAGGTTTAAAAAAATATACTTCTGTGCTTTTGTTAAATCATCCCCCGTTTGGCGAAGTTGGCTGTCTTTGTTAGGAAGAAATAGCCAGGCGGCCCAAACTGCTGCATATACCCTGACTCTGTTGCACAGAACGCAAGAGAAGTGACACCATTTATCCTAGTTAAAAGAAATTCATGTTAGCAGGCAATATTAACTAAATATGCAGGTTTAAAAATATATACTTGTGTATTGATTTTTAGAAAGGCGTTGATGTTTATGGTTAGATACACATTGGTGCAATGACAGTGCTTTTTTCGCTAACGCACTTGTTAAATCACATGTTTGGAGAAGTAGGCTGTGATTCAATGATAAATTAACAGGCACCGCATCAATTATATGCAACGCAGGACAAGCTAGAAAAACTAGTAATATCATCAACCATGTGTAGTTAACTAGTGATTATGTTAAGATGGATTGTTTTTTTATAAGATACGTTTATTGCTAGCTAGCACCTTACCTTGGCTCCTTGCTGCACTCACATAACAGGTAGTCAGCCTGTCACACAGTCTCCTCGTGGAGTGCAATGTAATCGGCCGTGATCGGTGTCCAAAAATGCCAATTACCAATTGTTATGAAAACTTGAAATCGGGCCCTAATTAATCGGCCATTCCGATTAATCGGTCAACCTCTACAAGACAGTCGTGAAGAGGGCACGACAAAACCTTTTCCCCCTCAAGAGACTGAAAAGATTTGGCATGGGCCCCCAGATCCTCAAAAGGTTCTACAGCTGCACCATCGAGAGCATCCTGACCGGTTGCATCACCGCCTGGTATGGCAACTGCTCGGCATAAGGCGCTACAAAGGGTAGTGCGAACGGCCCAGTACATGACTGGGGCCAAGCTTCCTGCCATCCAGGACCTATATAATAGGCGGTGTCAGAGGAAAGCCCATAAAATTGTCAAACACTTCAGTCACCCAAGTTATAGACGGTTTTCTCTGCTACTGCCAGGCAAGCTGTACCGGAGTGCCATGTCTAGGACCAAAAGGCTCCTCAACAGCTTCTACCCCCAAGCCATTAGACTGCTGAAAAATTCATAAAAATCGGCACCGGACAATTTACATTGACACCCCCCACCCCCCTCTCTTGTACACTGCTGCTACTCGCTGTTTGTTTGTAACCGATGCATAGTCACTTCGCCCCCACCTACATGTACAGATTACCTCAACGAGCCTGTACCCCTGCACACTAACTCGGTACCGGTGCCCCCTGTATATAGCCTCCACACTGACTCGGTACCGGTGCCCCCTGTATATAGCCTCCACACTGACTCGGTACCGGTGCCCCCTGTATATAGCCTTGTTATTGTTATTCTTATTGTATTACTATTTATTATTACTTTTTATTTTAGCCTACTTGGTAAATATTTTATTTTTCTTGAACTGCACTGTCGGTTAAGGGCTTATAAGTAAGCATTTCACAGCAAAGTCTACACTTGTTGTATATGGCGCAAATGGCGAATAAAGTTTGATTTGATGATCTTTACTAGGACTACAATATGCTATGATACAGTATATCATATAAATAGAACGAATAGAATGGCAGTCCCCATTGAAGTCAATGATGGCATAATGGGTGGACTGGCGGACATTACGTGTGGACCCAAAGGAGAAAAGCTGGAAGTAAAAGCAGGAAGTAAAAGCAGGAAGTGTACCCATCAATACGCTGTATTCAACTCTACTTACTTTTAAAAAAAGGTGATTCCGTTGCATGAGCCACATTAGTTAACATTTGAATTAACTTTCTACATTACTCTATATCATCTACTGCATCTTTATGTAATACATGTATCACTAGCCACTTTAAACTAGGCCACTGTGTTTACATACTCATCTCATATGTATATACTGTACTCGATACCATCTACTGCATCTTGCCTATGCCGCTCTGTACCATCACTCATTCATATATCTTTATGTACATATTCTTTATCCCTTTACACTTGTGTATATAAGGTAGTAGTTTTGGAATTGTTAGTTAGATTACTCGTTGGTTATTACTGCATTGTCGGAACTAGAAGCACAAGCATTTCGCTACACTCGCATTAACATCTGCTCACCATGTGTATGTGACAAATAAATTTGATTTGATTTTTTACAATGGAAATTATTGCATCATAATACCAGGCAGCCATTGCGAGTGTAGCCACGAGTTTACCAGTCAAAATGTCAGGGTTAGAGGTTCCAAGTCCTTTCTATTCATTCTATTTCTATGCACTACACAGCATCCTTTTTGTTATAGTTGAATTATAGATGGCACTAGTCAAAATGACTGATGTTGACATCAGAGACCCAGCAAAGCTAATGGGAAAGCACTTTTCATCAATCCTGTTTTTAAAACCATTCTTTTTAGTTTAGAATCAAGTTGAATGAAGAAAGTATTAAATCACATATACGACTTAAAGACAAGGAAATAAAAGCGGACGCTGATTTAAAGATGCTGAAAATAAATTGTATGCGAGTCGTAAAAAGCAAAGGTCCGGTTTCCCCCCTAGCAGAACTTAGTATTAATGCTGAGGAGGAGGGTTTGGGATTTATTTTAATTCTTCAATTTAGTCATTTTGGAGCGTAAACAGCTGCGGATTTGTACTGGGATTATAAAGCCATAAAATTGAGCGAGAGGAAAGGAAATCAATATGCTGCGAAACGACATATGCATTTCATACCATTCCTTACACTGTGTCCTTCCCGAATATTCAGAGTGCTTTCTGCAATACTAATCCTTGAGCACATCTCAAAGCATTCTCCCAAAATTAGAGTGTGTTCTGAGTTGACATGTAATTACAAAAGCCCAAAATAAATCACCTTCTCTCCTTCTGTCTTCTCCGTAGCAGATGAGACTAGTGGTCACATCTTTCTGTACCTACGTTCTGGGTGTTGCAATCCCAAATGGTACCTTATTCCTTAAATCGTGCATTACTTCTGATCAGGGACCATAGGACTCTGGTCAAAAGTAGTGCACTATATAGGGAGTAGGCAGTCATTTGGGACGCATCCCTGTTCTGATCTGAGATGTAGCTGTTTATTTCTGTACCATGGGTCCATTGAGATCCATTAACTCACCACACAGTTTCCCTTTCACTAGACACTCCACAATAATTCCTGACAGACACCTAACCTTGCTTCCCCCCATTTTAGGGCCTATTTTCCCTCATCTTAGGACCTCTTTCATAATTTAATTTGTCATTAACCCTCCCCCTTCCACTTATTCCTCCAACATACACTTCCTCTCTTCTCTTCCTCTCTCACTTCATCTCTCACTCAGGTCTTTGTTTGTTCTTCCTTTTCATCACATACTAGTTGTGTTACAGTATCTGTTGATATAGTGCTGTATCTAATATATGACCGGTAGGTGTTACAGTATCTGTTGATATAGTGCTGTATCTAATTTTATGGCCGGTAGGTGTTACAGTATCTGTTGATATAGTGCTGTATCTAATATATGACCGGTAGGTGTTACAGTATCTGTTGATATAGTGCTGTATCTAATATATGACCGGTAGGTATTACAGTATCTGTTGATATAGTGCTGTATCTAATATATGACCGGTAGGTATTACAGTATCTGTTGATATAGTGCTGTATCTAATATATGGCCGGTAGGTGTTACAGTATCTGTTGATATAGTGCTGTATCTAATATATGAACGGTAGGTGTTACAGTATCTGTTGATATAGTGCTGTATCTAATATATGACCGGTAGGTGTTACAGTATCTGTTGATATAGTGCTGTATCTAATATATGACCGGTAGGTGTTACAGTATCTGTTGATATAGTGCTGTATCTAATATATGACGGTAGGTGTTACAGTATCTGTTGATATAGTGCTGTATCTAATATATGACTGGTAGGTGTTACAGTATCTGTTGATATAGTGCTGTATCTAATATATGACGGTAGGTGTTACAGTATCTGTTGATATAGTGCTGTATCTAATATATGACTGGTAGGTATTACAGTATCTGTTGATATAGTGCTGTATCTAATATATGACTGGTAGGTGTTACAGTATCTGTTGTAGGTATTACTGGTAGGTATTACAGTATCTGTTGATATAGTGCTGTATCTAATATATGACAGTATCTGTTGTAGGTGTTACAGTATCTGTTGATATAGTGCTGTATCTAATATATGACCGGTAGGTGTTACAGTATCTGTTGATATAGTGCTGTATCTAATATATGACGGTAGGTGTTACAGTATCTGTTGATATAGTGCTGTATCTAATATATGACTGGTAGGTGTTACAGTATCTGTTGATATAGTGCTGTATCTAATATATGACCGGTAGGTGTTACAGTATCTGTTGATATAGTGCTGTATCTAATATATGACTGGTAGGTGTTACAGTATCTGTTGATATAGTGCTGTATCTAATATATGACCGGTAGGTGTTACAGTATCTGTTGATATAGTGCTGATGTATCTAATATATGACCGGTAGGTGTTACAGTATCTGTTGATATAGTGCTGTATCTAATATATGACTGGTAGGTGTTACAGTATCTGTTGATATAGTGCTGTATCTAATATATGACTGGTAGGTGTTACAGTATCTGTTGATATAGTGCTGTAATATATGACCGGTAGGTATTACAGTATCTGTTGATATAGTGCTGTATCTAATATATGACTGGTAGGTATTACAGTATCTGTTGATATAGTGCTGTATCTAATATATGACTGGTAGGTGTTACAGTATCTGTTGATATAGTGCTGTATCTAATATATGACGGTAGGTGTTACAGTATCTGTTGATATAGTGCTGTATCTAATATATGACGGTAGGTGTTACAGTATCTGTTGATATAGTGCTGTATCTAATATATGACCGGTAGGTGTTACAGTATCTGTTGATATAGTGCTGTATCTAATATATGACCGGTAGGTGTTACAGTATCTGTTGATATAGTGCTGTATCTAATATATCTAAGGTGTTACAGTATCTGTTGATATAGTGCTGTATCTAATATATGACCGGTAGGTGTTACAGTATCTGTTGATATAGTGCTGTATCTAATATATGACTGGTAGGTATTACAGTATCTGTTGATATAGTGCTGTATCTAATATATGACCGGTAGGTATTACAGTATCTGTTGATATAGTGCTGTATCTAATATATGACTGGTAGGTGTTACAGTATCTGTTGATATAGTGCTGTATCTAATATATGACTGGTAGGTGTTACAGTATCTGTTGATATAGTGCTGTATCTAATATATGACCGGTAGGTGTTACAGTATCTGTTGATATAGTGATGTATCTAATATATGACCGGTAGGTATTACAGTATCTGTTGATATAGTGCTGTATCTAATATATGACCGGTAGGTGTTACAGTATCTGTTGATATAGTGCTGTATCTAATATATGACTGGTAGGTATTACAGTATCTGTTGATATAGTGCTGTATCTAATATATGACGGTAGGTGTTACAGTATCTGTTGATATAGTGCTGTATCTAATATATGACGGTAGGTGTTACAGTATCTGTTGATATAGTGCTGTATCTAATATATGACTGGTAGGTGTTACAGTATCTGTTGATATAGTGCTGTATCTAATATATGACCGGTAGGTGTTACAGTATCTGTTGATATAGTGCTGTATCTAATATATGACCGGTAGGTATTACAGTATCTGTTGATATAGTGCTGTATCTAATATATGACGGTAGGTGTTACAGTATCTGTTGATATAGTGCTGTATCTAATATATGACTGTTGATATAGTGCTGTAGGTGTTACAGTATCTGTTGATATAGTGCTGTATCTAATATATGACCGGTAGGTGTTACAGTATCTGTTGATATAGTGCTGTATCTAATATATGACCGGTAGGTGTTACAGTATCTGTTGATATAGTGCTGTATCTAATATATGACCTGGTAGGTGTTACAGTATCTGTTGATATAGTGCTGTATCTAATATATGACGGTAGGTGTTACAGTATCTGTTGATATAGTGCTGTATCTAATATATGACCGGTAGGTGTTACAGTATCTGTTGATATAGTGCTGTATCTAATATATGACTGGTAGGTATTACAGTATCTGTTGATATAGTGCTGTATCTAATATATGACCGGTAGGTGTTACAGTATCTGTTGATATAGTGCTGTATCTAATATATGACCGGTAGGTGTTACAGTATCTGTTGATATAGTGCTGTATCTAATATATGACTGTTGATAGGTGTTACAGTATCTGTTGATATAGTGCTGTATCTAATATATGACGGTAGGTGTTACAGTATCTGTTGATATAGTGCTGTATCTAATATATGACTGGTAGGTGTTACAGTATCTGTTGATATAGTGCTGTATCTAATATATGACAGTATCGGTAGGTGTTACAGTATCTGTTGATATAGTGCTGTATCTAATATATGACCGGTAGGTGTTACAGTATCTGTTGATATAGTGCTGTATCTAATATATGACCGGTAGGTGTTACAGTATCTGTTGATATAGTGCTGTATCTAATATATGACCGGTAGGTGTTACAGTATCTGTTGATATAGTGCTGTAATATATGACCGGTAGGTGTTACAGTATCTGTTGATATAGTGCTGTATCTAATATATGACTGGTAGGTATTACAGTATCTGTTGATATAGTGCTGTATCTAATATATGACCGGTAGGTGTTACAGTATCTGTTGATATAGTGCTGTATCTAATATATGACGGTAGGTGTTACAGTATCTGTTGATATAGTGCTGGTAGGTGTTACAGTATCTGTTGATATAGTGCTGTATCTAATATATGACGGTAGGTGTTACAGTATCTGTTGATATAGTGCTGTATCTAATATATGACCGGTAGGTATTACAGTAGGTATTACTGGTAGGTGTTACAGTATCTGTTGATATAGTGCTGTATCTAATATATGACGGTAGGTGTTACAGTATCTGTTGATATAGTGCTGTATCTAATATATGACTGGTAGGTATTACAGTATCTGTTGATATAGTGCTGTATCTAATATATGACTGGTAGGTATTACAGTATCTGTTGATATAGTGCTGTATCTAATATATGACTGGTAGGTGTTACAGTATCTGTTGATATAGTGCTGTATCTAATATATGACTGGTAGGTATTACAGTATCTGTTGATATAGTGCTGTATCGGTAGGTGTTAGTATGATATGATCTAATATATGACTGGTAGGTGTTACAGTATCTGTTGATATAGTGCTGTATCTAATATATGACGGTAGGTATTACAGTATCTGTTGATATAGTGCTGTATCTAATATATGACGGTAGGTGTTACAGTATCTGTTGATGATAGGTGTTGTATCTGTATCTAATATATGACTGGTAGGTATTACAGTATCTGTTGATATAGTGCTGTATCTAATATATGACCGGTAGGTGTTACAGTATCTGTTGATATAGTGCTGTATCTAATATATGACCGGTAGGTGTTACAGTATCTGTTGATATAGTGCTGTATCTAATATATGACCGGTAGGTGTTACAGTATCTGTTGATATAGTGCTGTATCTAATATATGAGGTAGGTGTTTACAGTATCTGTTGATATAGTGCTGTATCTAATATATGACCGGTAGGTGTTACAGTATCTGTTGATATAGTGCTGTATCTAATATATGACAGTATCTGTTGATATAGGTGTTACAGTGTTCTGTTGATATAGTGCTGTATCTAATATATGACCGGTAGGTGTTACAGTATCTGTTGATATAGTGCTGTATCTAATATATGACTGGTAGGTATTACAGTATCTGTTGATATAGTGCTGTATCTAATATATGACTGGTAGGTATTACAGTATCTGTTGATACAGTGCTGTATCTAATATATGACCGGTAGGTGTTACAGTATCTGTTGATATAGTGCTGTATCTAATATATGACCGGTAGGTATTACAGTATCTGTTGATATAGTGCTGTATCTAATATATGACTGGTAGGTGTTACAGTATCTGTTGATATAGTGCTGTATCTAATATATGACTGGTAGGTATTACAGTATCTGTTGATATAGTGCTGTATCTAATATATGACCGGTAGGTGTTACAGTATCTGTTGATATAGTGCTGTATCTAATATATGACTGGTAGGTATTACAGTATCTGTTGATATAGTGCTGTATCTAATATATGACCGGTAGGTGTTACAGTATCTGTTGATATAGTGCTGTATCTAATATATGACCGGTAGGTATTACAGTATCTGTTGATATAGTGCTGTATCTAATATATGACCGGTAGGTGTTACAGTATCTGTTGATATAGTGCTGTATCTAATATATGACTGGTAGGTGTTACAGTATCTGTTGATATAGTGCTGTATCTAATATATGACAGTATCTGTTGATAGGTGTTACAGTATCTGTTGATATAGTGCTGTATCTAATATATGACGGTAGGTGTTACAGTATCTGTTGATATAGTGCTGTATCTAATATATGACCGGTAGGTGTTACAGTATCTGTTGATATAGTGCTGTATCTAATATATGACGGTAGGTGTTACAGTATCTGTTGATATAGTGCTGTATCTAATATATGACTGTTGATATAGTGATGGTAGGTGTTACAGTATCTGTTGATATAGTGCTGTATCTAATATATGACGGTAGGTGTTACAGTATCTGTTGATATAGTGCTGTATCTAATATATGACCGGTAGGTGTTACAGTATCTGTTGATATAGGTGTTACAGTATCTGTTGATATAGTGCTGTATCTAATATATGACCGGTAGGTGTTACAGTATCTGTTGATATAGTGCTGTATCTAATAGGTGTTATGTATCTGTTGATATAGTGCTGTATCTAATATATACAGTGTTACAGTATCTGTTGATATAGTGCTGTATCTAATATATGACCGGTAGGTATTACAGTATCTGTTGATATAGTGCTGTATCTAATATATGACTGGTAGGTGTTACAGTATCTGTTGATATAGTGCTGTATCTAATATATGACTGGTAGGTGTTACAGTATCTGTTGATATAGTGCTGTATCTAATATATGACCGGTAGGTGTTACAGTATCTGTTGATATAGTGCTGTATCTAATATATGACCGGTAGGTGTTACAGTATCTGTTGATATAGTGCTGTATCTAATATATGACCGGTAGGTGTTACAGTATCTGTTGATATAGTGCTGTATCTAATATATGACCGGTAGGTGTTACAGTATCTGTTGATATAGTGCTGTATCTAATATATGACTGGTAGGTGTTACAGTATCTGTTGATATAGTGCTGTATCTAATATATGACTGGTAGGTGTTACAGTATCTGTTGATATAGTGCTGTATCTAATATATGACCGGTAGGTGTTACAGTATCTGTTGATATAGTGCTGTATCTAATATATGACTGGTAGGTATTACAGTATCTGTTGATATAGTGCTGTATCTAATATATGACCGGTAGGTGTTACAGTATCTGTTGATATAGTGCTGTATCTAATATATGACTGGTAGGTGTTACAGTATCTGTTGATATAGTGCTGTATCTAATATATGACCGGTAGGTGTTACAGTATCTGTTGATATAGTGCTGTATCTAATCTAATAGGTGTATGTATCTGTTGATATAGTGCTGTAGGTTACAGTATCTGTTGATATAGTGCTGTATCTAATATATGACTGGTAGGTGTTACAGTATCTGTTGATATAGTGCTGTATCTATATATGTATCTGTTGATATAGTGCTGTATCTAATATATGTTAGGTATTACAGTATCTGTTGATATAGTGCTGTATCTAATATATGACTGGTAGGTATTACAGTATCTGTTGATATAGTGCTGTATCTAATATATGACTGGTAGGTGTTACAGTATCTGTTGATATAGTGCTGTATCTAATATATGACGGTAGGTGTTACAGTATCTGTTGATATAGTGCTGTATCTAATATATGACGGTAGGTGTTACAGTATCTGTTGATATAGTGCTGTATCTAATATATGACCGGTAGGTGTTACAGTATCTGTTGATATAGTGCTGTATCTAATATATGACCGGTAGGTGTTACAGTATCTGTTGATATAGTGCTGTATCTAATATATGACCGGTAGGTGTTACAGTATCTGTTGATATAGTGCTGTATCTAATATATGACTGGTAGGTGTTACAGTATCTGTTGATATAGTGCTGTATCTAATATATAATATAGGTGTTGTATCTGTTGATATAGTGCTGTATCTAATATATGACGGTAGGTATTACAGTATCTGTTGATATAGTGCTGTATCTAATATATGACCGGTAGGTGTTACAGTATCTGTTGATATAGTGCTGTATCTAATATATGACTGGTAGGTGTTACAGTATCTGTTGATATAGTGCTGTATCTAATATATGACCGGTAGGTGTTACAGTATCTGTTGATATAGTGCTGTATCTAATATATGACCGGTAGGTGTTACAGTATCTGTTGATATAGTGCTGTATCTAATATATGCGGTAGGTGTTGTATCTGTTGATATAGTGCTGTATCTAATATATGGTAGGTGTTACAGTATCTGTTGATATAGTGCTGTATCTAATATATGACCGGTAGGTGTTACAGTATCTGTTGATATAGTGCTGTATCTAATATATGACCGGTAGGTATTACAGTATCTGTTGATATAGTGCTGTATCTAATATATGACTGGTAGGTGTTACAGTATCTGTTGATATAGTGCTGTATCTAATATATGACTGGTAGGTATTACAGTATCTGTTGATATAGTGCTGTATCTAATATATGACCATGTAGGTGTTACAGTATCTGTTGATATAGTGCTGTATCTAATATATGACTGGTAGGTGTTACAGTATCTGTTGATATAGTGCTGTATCTAATATATGACTGGTAGGTGTTACAGTATCTGTTGATATAGTGCTGTATCTAATATATGACCGGTAGGTGTTACAGTATCTGTTGATATAGTGCTGTATCTAATATATGACAGTATCTGTTGTAGGTATTACAGTATCTGTTGATATAGTGCTGTATCTAATATATGACGGTAGGTGTTACAGTATCTGTTGATATAGTGCTGTATCTAATATATGACTGGTAGGTGTTACAGTATCTGTTGATATAGTGCTGTATCTAATATATGACGGTAGGTGTTACAGTATCTGTTGATATAGTGCTGTATCTAATATATGACCGGTAGGTGTTACAGTATCTGTTGATATAGTGCTGTATCTAATATATGACCGGTAGGTGTTACAGTATCTGTTGATATAGTGCTGTATCTAATATATGACCGGTAGGTGTTACAGTATCTGTTGATATAGTGCTGTATCTAATATATGACTGGTAGGTATTAGTATCTGTGATTACAGTATCTGTTGATATGTTGATATAGTGCTGTATCTAATATATGACGGTAGGTGTTACAGTATCTGTTGATATAGTGCTGTATCTAATATATGACCGGTAGGTGTTACAGTATCTGTTGATATAGTGCTGTATCTAATATATGACCGGTAGGTGTTACAGTATCTGTTGATATAGTGCTGTATCTAATATATGACTGGTAGGTATTACAGTATCTGTTGATATAGTGCTGTATCTAATATATGACCGGTAGGTATTACAGTATCTGTTGATATAGTGCTGTATCTAATATATGACCGGTAGGTGTTACAGTATCTGTTGATATAGTGCTGTATCTAATATATGACTGGTAGGTATTACAGTATCTGTTGATATAGTGCTGTATCTAATATATGACCGGTAGGTATTACAGTATCTATTGATATAGTGCTATATCTAATATATGACCGGTAGGTGTTACAGTATCTGTTGATATAGTGCTGTATCTAATATATGACCGGTAGGTGTTACAGTATCTGTTGATATAGTGCTGTGTCTAATATATGACCGGTAGGTGTTACAGTATCTGTTGATATAGTGCTGTATCTAATATATGACCGGTAGGTGTTACAGTATCTGTTGATATAGTGCTGTATCTAATATATGACCGGTAGGTATTACAGTATCTGTTGATATAGTGCTGTATCTAATATATGACCGGTAGGTATTACAGTATCTGTTGATATAGTGCTGTATCTAATAATGATAGGTGACAGTATCTGTTGATATAGTGCTGTTACAGTTAGTATCTGTTGATATAGTGCTGTATCTAATATATGACTGGTAGGTGTTACAGTATCTGTTGATATAGTGCTGACCGCAATAAACTCAAACATATATACATACTATTTCAAACCTCTGGCAACAGCTCTGGTGGATATTCCTGCTGTCAGCATAACAATTGCACACTTCCTCAAAACTTGAGACATCTGTGGCATTGTGTTGTGTGACAAAACTGCACATTTTAAAGTGGCATGTTATTGTCCCCAGTACAAGGTGCTGTGTAAGGATCATGCTGTTTAATCAGCTTCTTGATATACCAGACCTGTCAGGTGGAGGGATTATCTTGGCAAAGGAGAAATGCTCACGAACAGGGATGTAAACAAATTTGCGCACAAAAATTGAGAGAAAATAGCTTTTGAGGGTATGGACATTTTCTGGGATCTTTTATTTAATCTCATGAAACATGGGACCAACACTTTACATGTTGAGTTTATATTTTTGTTCAGTTTCAAATTTGGCTAAAACAATCATTTTAAATCTTGCTTACATTTGTGTACGATTACGTGTCTCTCTATCATGCGCAGGAGTACTTAGGAAAAGATTTACGAAATTAAAATAACTTGGAGATGATTTCGTGCCGTTTTTGCAGTCTTTTATGTCCAACAGTCTTGTAAAAAATATTTTTAAAAACATGTTTTTTTATTTTGCTCAGAAAACTTTGGCCCTTCGAACTGTGCACTAGAAGTTGTGCGTATGCATGGTTTGAGATTTGCGTGGAGATTCACAAACTTTCCCGTCAAGTTCAAATTTGATAAATACCAACCTTTGCAGAAAAACTGCCGTACACAAGGTTTAGAGTATTTTTTGTGTGCACACACCTTGATCAATGAGGCCCAAAGAAAGCAGCTGGAATGGAGAATACAAGTAGGTGTAACAGGAAACAGGAAATAGGTGATCGAATCAAATAAAAGTTTATTTGTCACATCCGCCGAATACAACAGTGAAATGCTTACTTACAGGCTCTAGTCAATAGTGCAAACAAGGTATTAGGTGAACAATAGGTAAGTAAAGAAATAAAACAACAGTAAAAAGACAGGCTATATACAGTAGCGAGGCTATAAAAGTAGTGAGGCTACGTACAGACACCAGTTAGTCAGACTGATTGAGGTAGTATGTACATGTAGATATGGTTAAAGTGACTATGCATATATGATAAACAGAGAGTAGCAGCAGCGTAAAAGAGGGGTTGGGGGGAGCACACAATGCAAATAGTCCGGGTAGCCATTTGATTACGTGTTCAGGAGTCTTATGGCTTGGGGGTAAAAACTGTTGAGAAGCCTTTTTGTCCTAGACTTGGCACTCCCGTACCGCTTGCCATGCGGTTGTAGAGAGAACAGTCTATGACTGGGGTGGCTGGGGTCTTTGACAATTTTTAGGGCCTTCCTCTGACACCTCCTGGTTTAGAGGTCCTGGATGGCAGGCAGCTTATCCCCAGTGATATACTGGGCCGTACGCACTACCCTCTGTAGTGCCTTGCGGTCAGAGGCCGAGCAATTACTGTACCAGGCAGTGATGTAACCAGTCAGGATGCTCTCGATGTTGCAACTGTAAACCTTTTGAGGATCTCAGGACCCATGCCAAATTTATTTCGTTTCCTGAGGGGGAATAGGCTTTGTCGTGCCCTCTTCACGACTGCCTTGACGGACCATTCTAGTTTGGTGTTGATGTGGACACCAAGGAACTTGAAGCTCTCAACCTGCTCCACTACAGCCCTGTCGATGAGAATGGGGGCGTGCTCGGTCCTCCTTTTCATGTAGTCCACAATCATCTCCTTAGTCTTGGTTACATTGAGGGATAGGTTATTATTCTGGCACCACCCGGCCAGGTCTCTGACCTCCTTCCTATAGGCTGTCTCGTTGTTGTCGGTGATCAGGCCTATCACTGTTGTGTCATCTGCAAACTTAATGATGGTGTTGGAGTCGTGCCTGGTCATGCAGTCGTGGGTGAACAGGGAGTACAGGAGGGGACTGAGCACGCACCCCTGGGGAGCTCCTGTGTTAAGGATCAGCATGGCAGATGTGTTGCTACCTACCCTCACCACCTGGGGAAGGCCCGTCAGGAAGTCCAGGATCCAGTTGCGGAGAGAGGTGTTTAGTCCCAGGATCCTTAGCTTAGTGATGAGCTTTGAGGGTACTATAGTGCTGATCGCTGAGCTATAGTCAATGAATAGCATTCTCACATAAGTGTTCCTTTTGTCCAGGTGGGAAAGGGCAGAGTGTAGTGCAAAAGAGATTGCATCATCTGTGGATCTGTTTGGGCGGTATGCAAATTGGAGTGTGTCTAGAGTTTCTGGGATAATGGTGTTGATGTGAGCCATTTACCAGCCTTTCAAAGCACTTCATGGCTACGGGCGAGAGTGCTATGGATCTGTAGTCATTTAGGCAGGTTGCCTTTGTGTTCTTGGGCACAGGGACAATGGTGGTCTGCTTGAAACATGTTGGTATTACAGACTCAAGGGACATGTTGAAAATGTCAATGAAGACACCTGCCAGTTGGTCAGCACATGCCTGATTCACACGTCCTGGTAATCCGTCTGGCCCCGCAGCCTTGTGTATGTTGACCTGTTTAACGGTCTTACCAATTTCGGCTATGGACAGCGTGATCACACAGTCGTCCGAAACAGATGATACTCTCATGCATGCCTCAGTGTTGCTTGCCTTGAAGCGAGCATAGAAGTGATTTAGCTCGTCTGGTAGGATCGTGTCACTGGGCAGCTCGCGGCTGTGCTTCCCTTTGTAGTCTGTATTAGTTTGCAAGCACTGCCACATAAGACGAGCGTCGGAGCCGGTGTTGTATGATTCATTCTTAGCCCTGTGTTGACGCTTTGCCCGTTTGATGGTTTGTCGTAGGTTATAGCAAGATTTCTTGTAAGCTTCCGGGTTAGAGTCCCGCACCTTGAAAGCAGCAGCTCTACCCTTTAGCTCAGTGCAAATGTTGCCTGTAATCCATGGCTTCTGTTTGGGGTATGTACGTACAGTCACTGTGGGGACGATGTCCTTGATGCACTTATTGATAAAGCCAGTGACTGATGTGGTGTACTCCTCAATGCCATTGGAGGAATCCCGGAACATGTTCCAGTCTGTGACAGCAGAATAGTCCTGTAGTTTAGCATCTGCTTCATCTGACCACTTTTTTATAGACCGAGTCACTTGTGCTTCCTGCTTTAATTTTTGCTTGTGAGCTTGAATCAGAAGGATAGAGTTGTGGTTGGATTTACCAAATGGAGGGCGAGGGAGAGCTTTGCACTCGTCTCTGTGTGTGGAGTACAGGTGATCTAGAATTGTTTTCCCTCTGGTTGCACATTTAACATGTTGATAGAGATTTGGTAGAACTGATTTAAGTTTCCCTGAATTAATGTCTCCGGCCACTAGGAGTGCCGCCTCTGGGTGAGTGGTTTCCTGTTTGCTTATTTCCTTATACAGCTGACTGAGTGCTGTCTTTGTGCCAGCATCTGTCTGTGGTGGTAAATAAACAGCCACGGAAAGTATAGCTGAAAACTCTCTAGGCAAGTAGTGTGGCTTGCAATTTATCACAATATACTCTACTTCAGGCAAGCAAAATCTAGGGACTTCCTTAGATTTCATGCACCAGCTGTTGTTTCCAAATATTCACAGACCTCCCCCTCTTGTCTTTACCGGAGTGTGCTCTTCTATCTTGCTGGTGCAGCGTATATCTCGCTAGCTGAATATCCATGTCGTCATTCAGCCACGATTCCGTGAAACATAGGATATTACCGTTTTTGATGTCACGTTGGTAGGATATTCGTGATCGTACCTCGTCTAATTTATTGTCCAATGATGGCACTTTGGTGAGTAGTATTGACTGTAACGGCAGCTTTCCCACTCGCCTTCTCCGGGTCCTGACCAGGCATCCGGCTCTTTGTCCTCTGTACCTGTGTCGCAAATAATGGTGACGGCGCCCGTAAAACTGCTGCCATTTCTTCCGGCACCATTTTGATGGGGAGTAGATTTATGGAAAGACTAGAGGGCTGTGCTGTATAGTGGCAAATTAGTAGAAGGAAGCACCAAATCAGGGTTATGATTATTTTTGTAAGATGGGTAAGTGGTAGCAATTAATTTTAAGACAGACCTACTGGTTCTATTAGTATTGACCTAGTATGACCTACTGGTTTTATTAGTATTGACCTAGTATGACCTACTAGTTCCATTAGTATTGACCTAGTATGTCCTACTGGTTTTATTAGTATTGACCTAGTATGACCTACTGGTTCCATTAGTATTGACCTAGTATGACCTACTGGTTCCATTAGTATTGACCTAGTATGATCTACTGGTTTTATTACTATTCACCTAGTATGACCTACTGCATTTATTAGTATTGACCTAGTATGACCGACTGGTTTTATTAGTATTGACCTAGTATGACCTACTGGTTCCATTAGTATTGACCTAGTATGATCTACAGGTTTTATTAGTATTGACCTAGTATAACCTACTGCATTTATTAGTATTGACCTAGTATGACCTACTGGTTCCATTAGTATTGACCTAGTATGACCTACTGGTTCCATTAGTATTGACCTAGTATGACCTACTGGTTTTATTAGTATTGACCTAGTATGACCTACTGGTTCCATTAGTATTGACCTAGTATGACCTACTGGTTCCATTAGTATTGACCTAGTATGACCTACTGGTTCCATTAGTATTGACCTAGTATGACCTACTGGTTTTATTAGTATTGACCTAGTATGACCTACTGGTTCTATTAGTATTGACCTAGCATGACCTACTGGTTCCATTAGTATTGACCTAGTATGACCTACTGGTTTTATTAGTATTGACCTAGTATGACCTACTGGTTTTATTAGTATTGACCTAGTATGACCTACTGGTTCCATTAGTATTGACCTAGTATAACCTACTGGTTTTATTAGTATTGACCTAGTATGACCTACTGGAGCCATTAGTTTTGACCTAGCATGGTTTTTACATTTACATTTAAGTCATTTAGCAGACGCTCTTATCCAGAGCGACTTACAAATTGGTGCGTTCACCTTATGACATCCAGTGGAACTGCCACTTTACAATAGTGCATCTAAATCTTTTAAGGGGGGGGGGGGGGGTGAGAAAGATTACTTTATCCTATCCTAATGGTTCAGGAAATGTATTGGTAACAATGGTTGCTCTCCAGTACTTACCTCAACTGTTAGTCCTGTGTGGCTGAGTTGGTAGAGCCTGGTGCTTGCAATGTCATGGTTGTGTGTTCAGTTCCCATGGGGGACTAGTATGACAAATGCCTGCATTTACTTCTGTAAGTTGCTTGGGATGAGAGTGTCTCCTTAATTAATTATGTAGCACATAATGCTTTGTCTTAATGAATCCCAAAGAACTAAACAACTAGTTCATCATTACTGTTTTACTGTTTTCCCCAACTGTCTGACCGGATTTATTTGTGTGTCTGACATAAGGTAGGACATTGTTGGACGGGGAGACCGTCATTGTAAATAAGAATTTGTTTCTTAACTGACTTGCCTAGTTACATAAAAGACTGAAAATCAGCTCGAGGGGTTTTTATTTGAGGAATTCTGTTCCTAAGTGTCACATAATAGAGAGATACGTGATCGTATACAAATGTAAGCAAGGTTTTAAATAATTGATTTAGTCAAATATAAACACTGAACAGAAATATAAATGCAACATATAGTGTTGGTCTCATGTTTCATGAGTTGAAATAAAAGATCCCAGAAATGTTCCATACACTCAAAAAGCATATTTCTCTCAAGTTTTGTGCACAAATCTGTTTAAATTCCTGTTAGTGAGCATTTGTCCTTTGCCAAGGTAATTCAAAATCAAATCAAATGTATTTGTCACATACACATGGTGAGCAGATGTTAATGCGAGTGTAGCGAAATGCTTGTGCTTCTAGTTCCGACAATGCAGTAATAACCAACGAGTAATTTAACCTAACATTTCCATAACTACTACCTTATACACACAAGTGTAAAGGGATAAAGAATATGTACATAAAGATATGAATGAGTGATGGTACAGAACGTCATAGGCAAGATGCAGTAGATGGTATCGAGTATAGTATATACATATGAGATGAGTAATGTAGGGTATGTAAACAAAGTGGCATAGTTTAAAGTGGCTAGTAATACACGTATTACATAAAGATGCAGTACATGATATAGAGTACGGTATATACATATACATAGGAGATGAGTAATGTAGGGTATGTAAACATTATATTAAGTATTATGTTAAGTAGAATTGTTTAAAGTGGCTAGTGATAATTCATCCACCTGACAGGTGTGGCATATCAAGAAGCTGATTAAACACCATGATCATTACACAAGTGCACCTTGTACTGGGGACAATAAAAGGCCACTCTAAAATCTGCAGTTTTGTCACACAATACAATGCCACAGATGCCTCAAGTTTGGAGGGAGTGTGCAGTTGGCATGCTGACAGCAAGAATGTCCACTAGAGCTGTTGTCAGAGAATTTAATGTTAATTTCTCTACCATAAGCCACCTCCAATATTGTTTTAGAGAATTTGGCAGTACGTCCAACCGGCCTCACAACCTCAGACCACGTGTATGGTGTCATGTGGGCGAGCGGTTTGCTAATGTCAACGTTGTGAACAGATTGCCCTATGGTGGCGGTGGGGTTATGGTATGGGCAGGCATAAGCTACGGACAACAAACACAATTGTATTTTATAAATGTGAATTTGAATGCACAGAGATCAATGTGACGAGCTCCTGGGGCCCTTTGTCATGACGTTCATCTGCTGCTATCACCTCGTGTTTCAGCATGATAATGCACAGCCCCATGTCGCAAGGATCTGTACACAATTCCTGGAAGATGAAATTGTCCCAGTTCTTCCATGGCCTGCATATCACCAGACATGTCACCCATTGAGCATGTTAGAGATGCTCTGGATCGACGTGTATGACAGCGTGTTCCAATTTCCACCTATATCCAGCAACTTCACACAGCCATTGGAGGGGAGTGGCACAACATTCCACAGGCCCCAATCAACAGCCTGATAAACTCTATGTGAAGGAGATGTATAGCGCTGCATGAGGCAAATGGTCACACCAGATACTGACTTGTTTTCTGATCCAAACCCCTACTTCTTTTAAAGTACACTATATATACAAAAGTATGTGGACACGCATTCAAATGAGTGGATTCGGCTATTTCAGCCACACCCGTTGCTGACAGGTTAATCAAATCGAGCACACAGTCATGCAATCTCCATAAACAAACATTGACAGTAGAATGGCCTTACAGAAGAGCTCAGTGACTTTCAACGTGGCACTGTCACAGGATGCCACATTTCCAACAAGTCAGTATGTCAAATTTCTGCCCCGGGCAACTGTAAGTGCTGTTATTGCTAGAGCTGTTAAGTGGAAACGTCTTGGAGCAACAAAGGCTCAGCCGTGAAGTGGTAGGCCACACAAGCTCACAGAACGGGAACGCGGAGTGCTGAAGAGCGTAAAAATGTGTCTGTCCTCAGTTGCAACATTCACTACCGAATTCCAGACTTCCTCTAGAAGCAACTTCAGCACAATAACTTTTCGTCGGGAGCTTCATGAAATGTGTTTCCATGGCGATCATCAAAAACACCAGTAATTCAGCTCCAAGAGATTTTTATTTTGGAAATCTGCTTCCAAGTATTCCCACGCATAATAGTGAGACATGTCATTGTATACAAACGTAAGCTAGGTTTGAAATATTATATCTGTTTGTGCTTCTTGCGGTCAGTTTGCAATCTAGAAATGATTTGTTATTATGTTTAGGCCCCCAGACCACCCGGTCAATAAAAACAAAATCAGCCCAAGGCTGAATCTAGATGATGATCCCTTTGGTTGATCAATTGAATTGCAAGCTTATTGTCACATCATTCGTAATAATGATCGGACCAAGGCGCAGCGTACTTTGAAATCCACATATTTTAATGAAAGCCAATACAAAACAAAATAAAGCATAAACGAACCGTGATGACATTGCAGAGCGAACAGGCAACTAAACATAAACAATATCCCATAACCCACAGGTGGATGAAAAGCAACTTAAGTATGATCCCCAATTAGAGACAACGATTACCAGCTGCCTCTAATTGGGAATCATACACAACACCAACATAGAAAAATAAACCTAGAACCCCACATAGAAATAATGAACTAGACTAAACACCCCTAGTCTCGCCCTGACCTACTCTACCATAGAAAATACAGGCATTCTATGGTCAGGAAGTGACACTTATATTGTTATGTTGCGGGAAATGGAGGTGTTTAAAACACGGGAATTAAAATAATGGTATACTAATAAAAACTTTAAAACAGATGCATTTGCCGTTTGGTAAGAAGATTGCATAGCCAGTAGTGCGGTACGTGGGTAAAATCACCAGGAAAATAAAGCCATATCACATACATATTGTGTTGTGATAACTGAGTTGTTTACTCTTTAACCTGTTAGCTCATATGCTTTGCATCCGTGATATGTAAAGTGGCTTCGGAAAGTGTTCAGACCCCTTGACTTTTTCCACATTTTGTTACGTTACAGCCTTATTCTAAAATTGATTAAATAAAACAATTTCCTCAGCAATCTACACACAATATCCCATAATTACAAGGAGAAAACAGTTTTTTTTAAAATGTTGCACATTTATTAAAACCAAAAACAGAAATATCTTAATTATACAATTATTCAGACCCTTTGCTATGAGACTCGAAATTGAGCTCAGGTGTATCCTGTTTCCGTTGATCATCCTTGAGATGTTTCTACAACTTGATTGGAGTCCACCTGTGTTACATTCAATTAATTGGACGTGATTTGGAAAGACTCACACCTGTCTGTATATAAGGTCCCACAGTTGACAGTGCATGTCAGAGCAAAAACCAAACCATGAGGTCGAAGGAATTGTCCGTAGAGCGCTGAGGCACAGATCTGGGGAAGGGTACCAAAACATTTCTGCAGCATTGAAGGTCCCCAAGAACACAGTGGCCTCCATCATTCTTAAATGGAAGAAGTTTGGAACCACCTAGACCTTTCTTAGAGCTGTCTGCCAGGCAAAACTGAGCAAACGGGGGAGAAGAACCTTGGTCAGGGAGGTGACCAAGAACCCTATGGTAACTCTGACAGAGCTCCAGAGTTCCTCTGTGGAAATGGGAGAACCTTCTAGAAAGACAACCATCTCTGCAGCACTCCACCAATCAGGCCTTCATTGTAGAATGGCCAGACAGAAGCCACTCCTCAGTAAAAGGCACATGACAGCCCGCTTGCAGTTTGCCAAAAGGCACCGAGATGAAACCAAGATGGAACTCTTTGGCCTGAATGTCAAGCATCACGTCTGGAGGAAACTTGGCACCATCCCTACGGTGAAGCATGGTGGTGGCAGCATCATGCTGTGGCAATGTTTTTAAGTGGCAGGGACTTGGAGACTAGTCAGGATCGAGGCAAAGATGAACAGAGCAAGACACAGAGAATACCTTGATGAAAACCTGCTCCAGAGTGCCTGAGGAAATCAGACTGGGGCGAAGTTTCACCTTCGAACAGGACAACAACCCTAAGCACACAGCCAAGACAACACAGGAGTGGCTTCGGGAAATTTCTCTGAATGTCCTTGAGTGTCCCAGCCAGAGCCCGGATTTGAACCCGATCGAACATCTCTGGAGAGACCTGAAAATAGCTGTGCAGTCACACTCCCCATCCAACTTGACAGAGCTTGAGAGGGTCTGCAGAGAAGAATGGGAGAAACTCCCCAAATATAGGTGTGTCAAGCTTGTAGCGTCATACCCTAGAAGACTCCAGGCTGTAATCGCTGCCAAAGGTGATTCAACAAAGTACTGAGTAAAGGGTCTGAATATTTCTGTTTTTTCTTTTTTTTTAAATTGGCAACAATTTCTAGAAAACTGTTTTTGCTTTGTCATTGGGGTATTGTGTGTAGTTTGATGAGGGAAAAAAAAACAATTGAATACATTTTCGAATAAGGCTGTAACTTCACAAAATGTGGAAAAGTCAAGGGGACTGAATACTTTCCGAAGGCTCTGTAAGTCTAAAGCCGAGACAATAAGAAGACACAGTGGCAGAATACATTCAAACACACCTTTGTTTCATCACAAACCCAAAGAGGAACCTCTGGCCGTGAAGTCCACAAAGCATATTGCATGTAACAAAAAGTTACGTGACCAACAGCATGGACACATTTTCAGACTACTAAACAACTATTGATTTAGAACCACAGATGTTTTGGGGAGTATTTTATGAGGATCCCCAAAAAAGCAGCAGTTACTCTTTCTGGGGTCCACATGAAACATGACACAATACAGAACATTAATAGACAACAGCTCAAGGACAGAACTACACTATTTATATTTTTTTACAAAAGGCGCAAGTAGCCTATAATATTAGTACATACACACAAACTATCTAGGTCAAATAGGGGAGATGCGTTGTGCCGCCGAGGTGTTTCTTCATCCACCTTTTGAAACCAGGTTTGCTGTTCACTTGAGCAATATGAGATGGAACAGAGTTCCGTGCAGCAATGGCTCTACATAATACTGTATGCTGGGGGCTGTGAATCAAAACCTGGTGGCTTGTCTGGTGGGGTATGTGTGTGTGTCTATGTTGACTATGGAAACAATTTGAGATGTTCAACACATTCATGTTCCTTATAAAAAGAAGTGACGCAGTCAGTCTCTCCTCAGCTCTTAACCAAGAGAGACTGACTGCATAGTATTTATATCAGTCCTATGACTACAATGAAGAACAAGACGTGCTGCTCTGTTCTGGGCCAGATGCAGCTTAACTAGGTCTTTCCTTGCAGCACTCGACCACATGACTGGACAATAATCAAGATAAGATAAAACTAGAGCCTGCAGGACTTGCTTTGTGGTGTGTGGTGTCAACAAAGCAGAGCATCTCTTTATTAAGGACAGACCTCTCCCCATCTCTTTATCATGGACAGACCTCTCCCCATCTCTTTATTAAGGACAGACCTCTCCCCATCTCTTTATTACGGCCAGACCTCCCCATCTTTACAACCATTTCATCTATATGTTTTGACCATGACAGTTTACAATCTAAGGTAAAACCAAGTAATTTAGTCTCCTCAACTTGTTCAACAGCCACATCATTCCTTTCCAGATTCAGCTGAGGTCTAGAACTTAGAAAATGATTTGTACCAAATACGATGCTCTTAGTTTTAGAGATGTTCAGGACCAGTTTATTACTGGCCACCCATTCCAAAACAGACTGCATCTCTTTAAGGGTTTCAGTGACTTCATTAGCTGTGGTTGCTGATGTGTTTATGGTTGAATCATCAACATACATGGACAGACATACTTTGTTTAATGCCAGTGGCAGGTCATTGGTCAAAATATAAATAGTTTCCGCAAGTTGTAAAGAACACAGGAGCTGCCTCCACTATTCCAGCACCATTTCATCAACAGGAGCTGCCTCCACTATTCCAGCACCATTTCATCAACAGGAGCTGCCTCCACTATTCCAGCACCATTTCATCAACAGGAGCTGCCTCCACTATTCCAGCACCATTTAAACAACAGGAGCTGCCTCCACTATTCCAGCACCATTTCATCAACAGGAGCTGCCTCCACTATTCCAGCACCATTTCAACAACAGGAGCTGCCTCCACTATTCCAGCACCATTTCATCAACAGGAGCTGCCTCCACTATTCCAGCACCATTTCAACAACAGGAGCTGCCTCCACTATTCCAGCACCATTTCAACAACAGGAGCTGCCTCCACTATTCCAGCACCATTTCAACAACAAGAGCTGCCTCCACTATTCCAGCACCATTTCAACAACAGGAGCTGCCAGCACCATTTCATCTTCAGGAGCTGCCTCCACTATTCCAGCACCATTTCATCAACAGGAGCTGCCTCCACTATTCCAGCACCATTTCATCAACAGGAGCTGCCTCCACTATTTCAGCACCATTTCAACAACAGGAGCTGCCTCCACTATTCCAGCACCATTTCAACAACAGGAGCTGCCTCCACTATTCCAGCACCATTTCAACAACAGGAGCTGCCTCCACTATTCCAGCACCATTTCATCTTCAGGAGCTGCCTCCACTATTCCAGCACCATTTCATCAACAGGAGCTGCCTCCACTATTCCAGCACCATTTCATCAACAGGAGCTGCCTCCACTATTCCAGCACCATTTCATCAACAGGAGCTGCCTCCACTATTCCAGCACCATTTCAACAACAGGAGCTGCCTCCACTATTCCAGCACCATTTAAACAACAGGAGCTGCCTCCACTATTCCAGCACCATTTCATCAACAGGAGCTGCCTCCACTATTCCAGCACCATTTAAACAACAGGAGCTGCCTCCACTATTCCAGCACCATTTAAACAACAGGAGCTGCCTATTCCAGCACCATTTCCAGCACCATTTCAGCACCATTTAAACAATAGGAGCTGCCTCCACTATTCCAGCACCATTTAAACAACAGGAGCTGCCTCCACTATTCCAGCACCATTTAAACAACAGGAGCTGCCTCCACTATTCCAGCACCATTTAAACAACAGGAGCTGCCTCCACTATTCCAGCACCATTTAAACAACAGGAGCTGCCTCCACTATTCCAGCACCATTTAAACAACAGGAGCTGCCTCCACTATTCCAGCACCATTTCATCAACAGGAGCTGCCTCCACTATTCCATCACCATTTCATCAACAGGAGCTGCCTCCACTATTCCAGCACCATTTAAACAACAGGAGCTGCCTCCACTATTCCAGCACCATTTCATCAACAGGAGCTGCCTCCACTATTCCAGCACCATTTAAACAACAGGAGCTGCCTCCACTATTCCAGCACCATTTCATCAACAGGAGCTGCCTCACTATTCCAGCACCATTTAAACCAGGAGCTGCCTCCACTATTCCAGCACCATTTCATCAACAGGAGCTGCCTCCACTATTCCAGCACCATTTAAACAACAGGAGCTGCCTCCACTATTCCAGCACCATTTCATCAACAGGAGCTGCCTCCACACAGCACCATTTAAACAACAGGAGCTGCCTCCACTATTCCAGCACCATTTCATCAACAGGAGCTGCCTCCACTATTCCAGCACCATTTAAACAACAGGAGCTGCCTCCACTATTCCAGCACCATTTCATCTTCAGGAGCTGCCTCCACTATTCCAGCACCATTTCATCAACAGGAGCTGCCTCCACTATTCCAGCACCATTTCATCAACAGGAGCTGCCTCCACTATTCCAGCACCATTTCATCAACAGGAGCTGCCTCCACTATTCCAGCACCATTTCAACAACAGGAGCTGCCTCCACTATTCCAGCACCATTTAAACAACAGGAGCTGCCTCCACTATTCCAGCACCATTTCACCAACAGGAGCTGCCTCCACTATTCCAGCACCATTTAAACAACAGGAGCTGCCTCCACTATTCCAGCACCATTTAAACAACAGGAGCTGCCTCCACTATTCCAGCACCATTTAAACAACAGGAGCTGCCTCCACTATTCCAGCACCATTTAAACAATAGGAGCTGCCTCCACTATTCCAGCACCATTTAAACAACAGGAGCTGCCTCCACTATTCCAGCACCATTTAAACAACAGGAGCTGCCTCCACTATTCCAGCACCATTTAAACAACAGGAGCTGCCTCCACTATTCCAGCACCATTTAAACAACAGGAGCTGCCTCCACTATTCCAGCACCATTTCATCAACAGGAGCTGCCTCCACTATTCCAGCACCATTTCAACAACAGGAGCTGCCTCCACTATTCCAGCACCATTTCATCAACAGGAGCTGCCTCCACTATTCCAGCACCATTTCATCAACAGGAGCTGCCTCCACTATTCCAGCACCATTTCATCAACAGGAGCTGCCTCCACTATTCCAGCACCATTTAAACAACAGGAGCTGCCTCCACTATTCCAGCACCATTTCCAGCACCATTTCCAGCACCATTTCATCAACAGGAGCTGCCTCCACTATTCCAGCACCATTTCATCAGCACACTATTCCAGCACCATTTCATCAACAGGAGCTGCCTCCACTATTCCAGCACCATTTAAACAACAAGGAGCTGCCTCCACTATTCCAGCACCATTTCATCAACAGGAGCTGCCTCCACTATTCCAGCACCATTTCATCTTCAACATTTACATTTCATCAATATTATCAAATCACATCTAGCTATATACTGAGCTTCCATCCTCTCAGTCCAGGGGCACAATGTATGAATTATGGTTGGATCATAATCACCATTATAATCATTGGCCAGTAAGGATAATTTAGTAAAAACACAAGTACAAATCCCTATTTCCATCCATGGCTAATTTAGGAATGGGACAATTTTAGCCACAAGAGGAAAACAACACAATGAGATGCAACAATTCAAGGTGTTTCTGTCAATGATGTTTGGGTCTCGGTGTGATGTGATTGGAGAGAAGCCGAGTCATAAAACTGGCTTCCCTTGATACTTTTTTTTGGTGCTCCAGGACCAATCACAGTTGAGCTCACTCCGTTTAGCTCGCTTGGCCCCTTGCATTCAATGCTACAGGTGGCAACAATAATCATACTCTTTTTGACCAGACAGCATCAGATAGATGGCCTACACATACAGAGACAGACGGGGGCTGTTTCGCTTGCTCGGGTGCTTTCTCCAGTGTGATACATTCAGACTCTTGCAAATGTAACATTTTTGAAGACTCAGAGAGAGGAGAGATACATTATTTGATGTTTTTTTATTTTATTTATTGGTAAATACATGCCGCTGCGTATAGCAGAATGCCACCTAATAGGCCTATATTTATTTGACTTATAGGCCTAAATCACAATAATATTGCAGGGAATATCTCTCCTTTTCTGACATGACTGGTTTATCCCCGCTGCATAACAAATATTAGGCTAAATCCATCGCTCATTCAATAGCCAACCATGCTCAAAAGTAAATATACCGGTAGCCTATGATAGTATGGGTAGACTACAGTACAGCTGTGCGATAGGAGATAGAAGCACAATCATGTAGCCTACTGACAAACAAGTATTGGTCAAAAATTTATATTTTGCATTGAAGTGTGGGCTGTAGCAGCATTTCATTTGATATAGTTTAATAGCCAATCAATATTGCGGAATGTGCGGCCATTGTTTGGCACTCGCTATGCGTTTTTTCTTTAAAAAGATTGAAACATTATGCCCATAGCTTCACAGAAATGTGATCAAATTTGCCATTGCGCTTTAGTAACGATCATTGCCCAGTTCCAACATCTCCAAGTCATACAGCAAATGAGTACATTTTTTTTATACAAAAGGTCAATAGAGCATTTTCCAGGCGGGTTTGTAACACAAAAAATATAGAATGGCTCCGATTTATCAATGAAAACATGCGTACGTGTTGCGACAGTTTGATAAATCCATATAACTTGTTGCGCACGCAAATCCTGCAATATCCACGTATGGCAGAATTTACTGAGAAATGTAAGCGTGGTTGATAAATGAGGCCCCTGCTCTCTCTGGGTGTAATTCCATCCCCTCGACCTCTTGAGCCGTGCCCATGCTGCCAGTTTGGTTGTCCCATTTCCTTGAAAGCAGTAATGCCCGGGAACAGGAGAAATGAGGCACAATCACACTCAATCTCCCAACCGAGGCCCCATAGAGGCCTGATTGGGGAAATTGGCGCTCTCCGTGGTGCTGATAAATAAATGCCCTACAGGTCTAGCACTGCCGCTCAGGCACTCACTCCTAGAAAAAGGGAAAGCCTCAATTTTTTGGGGGGAGGCAAGCAGGTTTTCACCGCCCATGACAATGCGCCTCGTCGTTTTCATATCCACTCCTATTCATTTATTTAACACATTTGTGTTGCCGGTATCAGGGGTTCAGTTAAGACATAAATAACTAAATACGTACATGGAAAATGAATAGGTGATTAAGCGTTAGTCAGCCCTGGTTCTGTGGGTCTGATAGAGCGAGTGTGTGTGTGGGGGGCACACAACGGCTTCACACACAGATGAGACAGGCTGGTAAAAGGAACACTAAGTGCTGCAATAAATTCATTCATTAATAGCAGACAGTACATTTAACATGCTCTGAAGGAGGCCTGTTTTTTTACTACGTGTGCCAAGCCCTGGTGTATCCTGTTGACTGGTCATAATTTTTCATTGAAACGTGATTAACACGTTTCAACACCTGCATTGCTTGCTGTTTGGGGTTTTAGGCTGGGTTTCTGTACAGCACTTTGAGATATCAGCTGATGTACGAAGGGCTATATAAATTGATTTGATTTGATTAGCATAAATCTATATCACCTTGCAGCCTCTAACAATCGATAGCATAGTGAGACAGGACCAAACAGTATGGACTGGGCCTATCCCTAGATTGCTTTTACCAGTGTTGTGTGTTGTATGTATAGGATCTCAAAGGCTGTGACCCCACTGACCTTTCCTGTGTTTTACCACATCTCTCTTTTGCTCTAAGTGACAATTTCCCTCCGTCATTTTTGTTTCCCTGGTATCTGCCCCATTTTCCATGGCAACTTGTCCCCCTGCATAATCCAACAGCACAGCCCATTTTCTATTTCATCATTCACACCCTGCTACTTAAGCTCTGTCACAGAGCCACAGGCCTCCATTGATGACAGACATGACAGGCCAATATCAATAGGGGTAGGATAGACCTGATCTGGCTCCTGTTGGGGGGAGGGGGGCACTCCTCTTATCTGGTCCACACCACTCTCAGGGTTCAACTTGAGAGGCAATGGGGCCCATCACAGTCAACACTCTTGTGGAAGCAGAACACTGATTCTTTCATTACATCTCTACTAGCGTTTTTTTTATTTAACCTTTTATTTAACTAGGCAAGTCAGTTAAGAACAAATTCTTATTTTACAATGACGGCCTACCCCGGCCAACGCTGGGCCAATTGTGTGCAGCCCTATGGGACTCCCAATCACGACCGGTTGTGATACAGCCTCTAGCATTAAGATGCAGTGCCTTAGACCGCTGCACCACTCAGGAGTCTGTCTATCCTTATTTACAACTGCTGCCTTATGTCTGCCAGGTCAGCATGTTGCACCCTTAATACCTCCTATTGTCCAGATCCATTCATCATGCAGTACTCAGAGCCCTCTCATATCCACGGACACAAAGACCGGGCCATGATTTATCTACAAGTTCATTTAATTATAGTGTAGAATATAGAATGAGCTGCTCTTGTAATGGAAAAATAACATAGGAAGCCCAGCACATTGTCTTCATTGTCTCACTGAGAGAGAAGCATAAAATCACAAGCTGATTAGCATTGATTGTGTATTGCAATTGCCCGTGTGTGTGTGTGTGTGTGTGTGTGTGTGTGTGTGTGTGTGTGTGTGTGTGTCATTGCAGGTGTGTGTGGGTGTTAAATCCATTTCAACCTTAGATTTACAGTCAGATTTACAGATCTTTCAGTGACTGGAACAATGCAAGTTGGGTAGTAGTGGTGCCTGGAGAAGAGGATGTAAATGTAGTGGTGCCTGGAGAAGAGGGTGTAAATGTAGTGGTGCCTGGAGAAGAGGATGTAAATGTAGTGGTGCCTGGAGAAGAGGGTGTAAATGTAGTGGTGCCTGGAGAAGAGGGTGTACATGTAGTGGTGCCTGGAGAAGAGGGTGTAAATGTAGTGGTGCCTGGAGAAGAGGGTGTAAATGTAGTGGTGCCTGGAGAAGAGGGTGTAAATGTAGTGGTGCCTGGAAAAGAGGGTGTAAATGTAGTGGTGCCTGGAGAAGAGGGTGTAAATGTAGTGGTGCCTGGAGAAGAGGGTGTAAATGTAGTGGTGCCTGGAGAAGAGGGTGTAAATGTCCAAACAGCTCCGGCGAAGGAAAGACACCCTGTGTGAAAAGTTCTATGAGAAACAGTGTCACTCTGAATGACCTAAAATTATAATCAAATATTGGTCTTTCACAGTCAGGCCAACCCAAGCTGTACTGTGCAAGTAGGCCAATATTAGGCCTACTATTGAAACAGATTTAAAAAAAATACTTAACCAGCGCTTGTACCCTGGAGAAGTCAGGCCAACCCAAGCTGTATTGTGCAAGTAGGCCAATATTAGGCCTACTATTGAAACAGATTTAAAAAAAATACTTAACCAGCGCTTGTACCCTGGAGAAGTCAGGCCAACCCAAGCTGTACTGTGGAAGTAGGCCAATATTAGGCCTACTATTGAAACAGATTTTAAAAGCGCTTGTACCCTGGAGAAGTCAGGCCAACCCAAGCTGTACTGTGCAAGTATATTAGGCTTACTATTGAAACAGATGAGAAATATTTAACCAGCAAATGATTAGTGATGTTTCTGTTGCACATGAGATGGAGTAGGCAAAGTAAAGGGACACTTGATTATATATAGTATAATCATAATATCAGTCTGACAGGTAGGCATAGCTACTTTGTACATAGTTAACATTTAACAAAGGAGATTTTTACCCATCTACCAGAAGATGGTAAGGCCTATCATTAGTAATGCTATATTTTTCCTGTTCCTCAATTGTTTGACACATGAATGTTTTACTTCATTATATGAGGCTTGTCTTAACATGCTTCAAAGCAGCCTATAGCAAAATCCAACCATAGAAACATGGAGGCAATACTTTTTTATAGAGACTTCCTCATTATGCGTTCTCCTGTACTATTGGTTTTCTTTTCACTTTCTTTAATTGTCTAGCAGCCACAGGCAGAGTCATGTTAGCAACACATTATAGTTGTTGCATCTTTAAATCCTCTCTTCTTCTTCGTTGCCTACCTATATTTCCATCTCTGTTCATGAAGCCACTCGCGTGTGCTGTGCGCATTTTAGAACCCTGTTTTACAGCAATTGCATTTTGGAAAGTTCAAGCGTAGGCCTTCCGCCCTGTGCAGATTGGCGCGCGTAAAATGTGGCGAAATAATAGTTTATCAACATTTTCTGATCTGTTCCATCATCCATATGAATTGATATGGCGTTTACCTCCACTACACTACTACATGAGTTAGGAGGATTCTAAGGGCCTGTGACTGACAGGGGCCCTAAAAGATTATTAGAACATTATGTAAAAACATTTCAATATTAAATTATTAAATTATCATCATTAATATAATATTTTATTTACAATATAGTAATAAAACAAACGGTTCTTTTTCTTTTCTTGTTTTTTTGGCAAAAAGTAAACATCCAGAGAGCCTCTTTAAGGAAGAGATGCAGGCTCTTAGAGATGGATGGGAGTCTCTCCTGTCTGAGGCAACACTGATTGCTACGCAAATGGATGTTGCACCTCAATTTAGTAAGGAACACAGCCGCCAGAGGAAAAGGAAGAGATTCCATGATGAGAACTCTCAAGAAGGCAGCTCAGGACAGTGCAGCAACGGTGTTCCAGAACACAGTGTTTTTTACTGCTAAGGACGACATCATAAGTGACTTGGACACTAGGTTCCAGAACACAGTGTTTTTTACTGCTATGGACGACATCATAAGTGACTTGGACACTAGGTTCCAGAACACAGTGTTTTTTACTGCTATGGACGACATCATAAGTGACTTGGACACTAGGTTCCAGAACACAGTGTTTTTTACTGCTATGGATGACATCATAAGTGACTTGGACACTAGGTTCCAGAACACAGTGTTTTTTACTGCTATGGACGACATCATAAGTGACTTGGACACTAGGTTCCAGAACACAGTGTTTTTTACTGCTATGGACGACATCATAAGTGACTTGGACACTAGGTTCCAGAACACAGTGTTTTTTACTGCTATGGACGACATCATAAGTGACTTGGACACTAGGTTCCAGAACACAGTGTTTTTTACTGCTATGGACGACATCATAAGTGACCTGGACACTAGGTTCCAGAACACAGTGTTTTTTACTGCTATGGACGACATCATAAGTGACTTGGACACTAGGTTCCAGAACACAGTGTTTTTTACTGCTATGGACGACATCATAAGTGACTTGGACACTAGGTTCCAGAACACAGTGTTTTTTACTGCTATGGACGACATCATAAGTGACTTGGACACTAGGTTCCAGAACACAGTGTTTTTTACTGCTATGGACGACATCATAAGTGACTTGGACACTAGGTTCCAGAACACTGCAAAAAAATTGTAGAATAATTTCTGAAAGTTGGGCAGATTAGTGAGGATAAAGTCCCTTCTGTGTGCCAACCACTGATCATGAAGTATTCCAGAGATCTTACACCTGAGTTTCCAAATGAAGTAAGAATTTGTAAGATGCAGCTGCAAAGTATTTTTGGAGAAGTGTGCATTGCTTTACAAATATTTTGCAAACTTCCTGTGACTGTTGCTGGTGGCGAGAGAGCTTTCAGTAAGCTAAAACTGGTAAAATAACTATTTGAGGTCCTCTATGTCCCAGGACAGGCTTCACAGTCTCTCCATGCTGTTCATTGAAAGTCAATTAGCTAGAAAGCTGAACTTCAAAGACTTGATCAGTGACTTTGCTAGCAAGAAGGCTCGGCGCTGGGCTCTAGATGAGTAAGGCTGAGCAAGGGCCAGTGATAACTGCTAAATGGCATGGCTGTGGATATTGGATCACTACACACATGATGCCCACAGGCTGAGAACAAGACTGAGAACAAGATATATCTCAAAGTAATGGCTGGATTGACATAACATTTGTTGTGCACAATCAAGACCCCAAGTGGAAGAAACCTATTGATTTGGTGACCTCTTGACCTTTCCTCTATCGCCACCATCAGGCCTTTTCATTTCCATTTTGTTTTTCATTTTCCATTTCCACATTTTATAGCTGCTTATTTTCTAGTTGGTATGTATACTTACATCAAACATCTGCTGCTGATTTTATTATTTTGTTTGTTTGTTATATCATTCTATAGCTGATTTATTTTAATTGAAAAGTTTAAATGTATATTAACTTAGATGTATTATTCATTTAGTTATTCATTAATGTTAAGAGAATTTTCCATTCAAGAATTTGAACATTAAAATGACATGTAGACTGTAAAAGACATCCTTTAGCACATTTCTTATAGAGGGTATCAGTTGTGCATCAGATAGTGAATTCCACTGTATGCAGAATGTTGCATGCATGTCTGCACAGTGTTATATTTTCACAGCTCACTGTCAGTTAACATCATACAGTAAATGTTGGACTACAAGAGAGTTGCAAGCCTGCGAAGGTAGAGTTATTTAAAGCTTTGAATGGGTTGGTTGGGTTCTGGAGGTGTGTGGTTACAGCAATTGCACAGGGTTTGTGTGGCCTGTGGTGGTGGGTCCCAATGAGATAACTTTTCATGGGGCCCAAAATCCCTGGTGGCACCCCTGCTCGAGGTTACCAGTACTGTGAATGGTTTAGTAGAAGATGCTATTCAATAGGGGATGCATGTTGATCTAATGGATTTGATGTGTAATGATGAGGCCCTACAGACATGGTGCCCTGTGTAATGATGATACCCTACAGACATGGTGCCCTGTGTAATGATGATACCCTACAGACATGGTGCCCTGTGTAATGATGAGGCCCTACAGACATGGTGCCCTGTGTAATGATGTGACATGGTGCCCTGTGTAATGATGATACCCTACAGACATGGTGCCCTGTGTAATGATGATACCCTACAGACATGGTGCCCTGTGTAATGATGATGATGCCCTACAGACATGGTGCCCTGTGTAATGATGATACCCTACAGACATGGTGCCCTGTGTAATGATGATACCCTACAGAAATGGTGCCCTGTGTAATGATGATACCCTACAGACATGGTGCCCTGTGTAATGATGAGGCCCTACAGACATGGTGCCCTGTGTAATGATGATACCCTACAGACATGGTGCCCTGTGTAATGATGATACCCTACAGAAATGGTGCCCTGTGTAATGATGATACCCTACAGACATGGTGCCCTGTGTAATGATGATACCCTACAGAAATGGTGCCCTGTGTAATGATGATACCCTACAGACATGGTGCCCTGTGTAATGATGAGGCCCTACAGACATGGTGCCCTGTGTAATGATGATACCCTACAGACATGGTGCCCCCTACAGAAATGGTGCCCTGTGTAATGATGATACCCTACAGACATGGTGCCCTGTGTAATGATGAGGCCCTACAGACATGGTGCCCTGTGTAATGATGATACCCTACAGACATGGTGCCCTGTGTAATGATGATACCCTACAGACATGGTGCCCTGTGTAATGATGAGGCCCTACAGACATGGTGCCCTGTGTAATGATGATACCCTACAGACATGGTGCCCTGTGTAATGATGATACCCTACAGAAATGGTGCCCTGTGTAATGATGATACCCTACAGACATGGTGCCCTGTGTAATGATGATACCCTACAGACATGGTGTCCTGTGTAATGATGATACCCTACAGACATGGTGCCCTGTGTAATGATGATACCCTACAGACATGGTGCCCTGTGTAATGATGAGGCCCTACAGACATGGTGCCCTGTGTAATGATGATACCCTACAGACATGGTGCCCTGTGTAATGATGAGGCCCTACAGACATGGTGCCCTGTGTAATGATGAGGCCCTACAGACATGGTGCCCTGTGTAATGATGATACCCTACAGACATGGTGCCCTGTGTAATGATGATACCCTACAGACATGGTGTCCTGTGTAATGATGATACCCTACAGACATGGTGCCCTGTGTAATGATGATACCCTACAGACATGGTGTCCTGTGTAATGATGATACCCTACAGACATGGTGCCCTGTGTAATGATGATACCCTACAGACATGGTGCCCTGTGTAATGATGAGGCCCTACAGACATGGTGCCCTGTGTAATGATGAGGCCCTACAGACATGGTGCCCTGTGTAATGATGATACCCTACAGACATGGTGCCCTGTGTAATGATGAGGCCCAACAGACATGGTGCCCTGTGTAATGATGATACCCTACAGACATGGTGCCCTGTGTAATGATGATACCCTACAGACATGGTGCCCTGTGTAATGATGATACCCTATAGACATGGTGCCCTGTGTAATGATGAGGCCCTACAGACATGGTGCCCTGTGTAATGATGATACCCTACAGACATGGTGCCCTGTGTAATGATGAGGCCCTACAGACATGGTGTCCTGTGTAATGATGAGGCCCTACAGACATGGTGTCCTGTGTAATGATGAGGCCCTACAGACATGGTGCCCTGTGTAATGATGAGGCCCTACAGACATGGTGCCCTGTGTAATGATGAGGCCCTACAGACATGGTGCCCTGTGTAATGATGATACCCTACAGACATGGTGTCCTGTGTAATGATGATACCCTACAGACATGGTGCCCTGTGTAATGATGATACCCTACAGACATGGTGCCCTGTGTAATGATGATACCCTACAGACATGGTGTCCTGTGTAATGATGAGGCCCTACAGACATGGTGTCCTGTGTAATGATGAGGCCCTACAGATATTTTAACAATATAAACTACGGTGATGATTCACTCCTAACATAGATTTACTTTGTGTATTTATGTACGTAGATACTGTACTTGCTTACGACATGACATAACTTTTCTTGCATTACTCCTTTCTACGTTTTGCATCTGAGCTCCATACTTCCTCAATCCTTTTCTCTTTGCAGTGACATGTTTGTGCTAATTGGTTTTCAGCGCACATGCTTTTCCTATCACGCCATCACCCGGCCCTGATCAGTACTTATCAGTAGAAACCATAGATTTAAAAGCACAAGTCTGTGGAAGAGAGTAAGAAGATAAGAGCGGTGAATCAAAGAAGAGGGTAATCCTTCTTGGAAAGCTGTGTAAACCCGTTTACTCTATGGGATAACACAATGCACTAAACTTTTCAGCTTTTTGAAAGGGTTTTTTCTTTTTCACTATCACTCCATCAGTTCCTCCCTACAGAAATCAGCTTGAGGTCTCGGGCTGCAAGGTGGCTACGTGGAATGAAACAACGGTTACACTTAGGACAGGTAGAAAAAGCAATTGGCTTTTCTGAGTGTTTTGGGCTGGAGAATATTTTTGCTGCCTGCCGTTATTTCACAATGTCCCAGTTGTTGTCACTCCTGGTCGCTGGTTCACAGTACTCCTGAGTGGCCCAGCGGTCTAAGGCACTGCATCGCAGTGCTAGAGGCGTCACTATAGACCCTGGTTGGATTCTGGACTGTATCACAATTGGCCGAGCGTTGTTAGGGTTTGGCCGGGGCAGGCCGTCATTGTACAATTGGCCGAGCGTTGTTAGGGTTTGGCCGGGGCAGGCCGTCATTGTACAATTGGCCGAGCGTTGTTAGGGTTTGGCCGGGGCAGGCCGTCATTGTACAATTGGCCGAGCGTTGTTAGGGTTTGGCCGGGGCAGGCCGTCATTGTACAATTGGCCGAGCGTTGTTAGGGTTTGGCGGGGCAGGCCGTCATTGTACAATTGGCCGAGCGTTGTTAGGGTTTGGCCGGGGCAGGCCGTCATTGTACAATTGGCCGAGCGTTGTTAGGGTTTGGCCGGGGCAGGCCGTCATTGTACAATTGGCCGAGCGTTGTTAGGGTTTGGCCGGGGCAGGCCGTCATTGTACAATTGGCCGAGCGTTGTTAGGGTTTGGCCGGGGCAGGCCGTCATTGTACAATTGGCCGAGCGTTGTTAGGGTTTGGCCGGGGCAGGCCGTCATTGTACAATTGGCCGAGCGTTGTTAGGGTTTGGCCGGGGCAGGCCGTCATTGTACAATTGGCCGAGCGTTGTTAGGGTTTGGCCGGGGCAGGCCGTCATTGTACAATTGGCCGAGCGTTGTTAGGGTTTGGCCGGGGCAGGCCGTCATTGTAAATAACAGTTTGTTCTTAACTGTCTTGGATAGTTAAATAAAGGTTACATTTAAAAAAATTAAAAGCAAGGGGATAGAAACACATAAAACCAAACAACCCAATTAAGATAATGTTTTCCAACCAAATGAATTAGGCTCCTATATACTATATCCCTATATAGTACAGTATATCCCTATATAGTACAGTATATCCCTATATAGTACAGTATATCCCTATATACTATATACCTATATAGTACAGTATATCCCTATATACTATATCCCTATATAGTACAGTATATCCCTATATAGTACAGTATATCCCTATATAGTACAGTATATCCCTATATAGTACAGTATATCCCTATATAGTACAGTATATTCCTATATACTATATACCTATATAGTACAGTATATCCCTATATACTATATCCCTATATAGTACAGTATATCCCTATATACTATATACCTATATAGTACAGTATATCCCTATATACTATATCCCTATATAGTACAGTATATCCCTATATACTATATACCTATATAGTACAGTATATCCCTATATAGTACAGTATATCCCTATATAGTACAGTATATCCCTATATACTATATACCTATATAGTACAGTATATCCCTATATACTATATACCTATATAGTACAGTATATCCCTATATACTATATCCCTATATAGTACAGTATATCCCTATATACTATATCCCTATATAGTACAGTATATCCCTATATATCGGCAATGAAAGCCTACTGACATTTACTCCTGAGGTGCTGACCTGTTGCACCCTCGACAACCACTGTGACTATTATTATTTGACCCCGCTGGTCATCTATGAACATTTGAACATCTTGGTCATGTTCTGTTATAATCTCCACCCGGCACAGCCAGAAGAGGACTGGCCACCCTTCATAGCCTGGTTCCTCTCTAGGTTTCTCCTTAGGTTCCTCTCTAGGTTCTGGCCTTTCTATGGAATTTTTCCTAGTCACCGTGCTTCTACACCTGCATTGCTTGCTGTTTGGGGCTGGGCTGGGTTTCTGTATAGCACTTTGAGATATCAGCTAATGTAAGAAGGGCTTCATAAATACATTTGATTTGATATACTATATCCCTATATACTATATACTATATCCATATATACTATATCCCTATAAACTATATACTATGTCCTTATATACTATATCCCTATATACTATATCCCTGTATACTGTATACTATATCCTTATATACTATATCCCTATATACTATATCACTATAAACTATATCCCTATATACTACATATATACACTACCGTTCAAAAGTTTGGGGTCACTTAGAAATGTTGTTGTTTTTGAAAGAAAAGCAAATTTTTTGGTCCATTAAAGTTACATCAAATTGATCAGAAATACAGTGTAGACATTGTTAATGTTGTAAATGACTATTGTAGCTGGGAATGGCAGATTTTTTTATGTAATATCTACGTAGGCGTACAGAGGCCCATTATCAGCAATCATCACTCCTGTGTTCCAATGGCACGTTGTGTTAGTTAATCCAAGTTTATAATTTTAAAAGGCTAATTATCATTATCAAACCCTTTTGCAATTATGTTCACACAGCTGAAAACTATTGTCCTGAATAAAGAGGCAATAAAACTGGCCTTTAGACGAGTTGAGTGTCTGGAGCGTCAGTATTTGTGGGTTCGATTACAGGCTCAAAATGGCCAGAAATAAGCAACTTTTTTTCTGAAACTCGTCAGTCTATTCTTGTTCTGAGAAATGAAGGCTATTCCATGCAAGAAATTGCCAAGAAACTAAAGATCTCGTACAACGCTGTGTACTACTCCCTTCACAGAACAGAGCAAACTGGCTCTCACCAGAATAGAAAGAGGAGTTGGAGACCCCAGTGCACAACTGAGCAAGAGGACAAGTACATTAGAGTGTCTAGTTTGAGAAACAGACCCCTCCGTAGTCTTCAACCGGCAGCTTCATTAAATAGTACCAGCAAAACACCAGTTTCAACATCAACAGTGAAGAGGCGACTCGGGCCTCGGGATGCGGGCCTTCTAGGCAGAGTTGCAAAGAAAAAGCCATATCTCAGACTGGCCAATACAAAGAAAAGATTAAGATGAGCAAAAGAACACAGACACTGGACAGATGAAGATTGGAAAAAAAGTGTTATGGACAGACAAATCTGAGTTTGAGGTGTTCAGATCACAAAGAAGAACATTCATGAGATGCAGAAAAAATGAAAAGATGCTTTAGAAGTGCTTGACACCATTTGTCAAGCATGGTGGAGGCAATGTGATGGTCTGGGGGTGCTTTGGTGGTGGTAAAGTGGGAAAACAAGGACATTCCAAGTGACCTTAAACTTTTGAACGGTAGTGTATATATAGCATATATCCCTATATAATATATCCCTATATACTATATCCCTATATACTATATACTATATCCCTATATACTATATACTATATCCCTAAATACTATATCCCTATATACTGTATACTATATACCTATATACCTATACACTATATCCCTATATACTATATCCCTGTATACTATATCCCTATATACTATTTACTATATCCCTATATATAGGGATACTATGTATACTATACTATCCCTATACACTATATTTATATACTATATTTATATACTATATCCCATATCCCTATTTGGGGCGGCAGGGTAGCCTAGTGTTTAGAGTGTTGGACTTGTAACCGAAAGGTTGCAAGTTCAAATCCCCAAGCTGACAAGGTACAAATCTGTTGTTCTGCCCCTGAACAGGCAGTTAACCCACTGTTCCTAGGCCATCATTGAAAATATGAATTTGTTCTTAACTGACTTGCCTGGTAAAATAAAAATATTTCTTATATAAACGTAGTTTTTACTTATATTCTATGAAAAACGTTAAGGAGAAAATAAAGGTAAAAGAATGACCTTATCCCTATTAACTATATACTATATACTATATCCCTATATAGTCTTATACTATGCCCTATATCCCTCTATACTATTATACTATATCCCTATATACTATATCCCTACATAATATTTCCCTATATACTATATCCCTACACACTATATTCTATATCCCTATATACTATATCCCTACATACTATATTCTATATCCCTATATACTATATACTATATCCCTTACTTCCAACAAAAAAATTTCCTCCAACGAAAGTCCTTAAATAAAAGTATCAGCTGACAACCTCATCCCATCCAATACTATAAAGCATTGGTATACAGTCGTGGCCAAAAGTTTTGAGAATGACAAGAGTATTAATTTTCACAAGGTCTGCTGCCTCAGTTTGTGTGATGGCAATTTGCATATACTCCATTATGTTATGAAGATGGATCAGATTAATTGAAATTCATTGCAAAGTCCCTCTTTGCCATGCAAATGAACTGAATCTTAAGAATCCAGCTGCCATCATGTCAGTGAATCCCTCGTTAACACAGGTGTGAGTATTGACGAGGACAAGGCTGGAGATCCCTCTGCCATGCTGATTGAGTTCGAATAACAAACTGGAAGCTTCAAAAGGAGGGTGGTGCTTGGAATCATTGTTCTTCCTCTGTCAAACATGGTTACCTGCAAGGAAACACATGCCGTCATCATTGCTTTGCACAAAAAGGGCTTCACAGACAAGGATATTGCAGCCAGTAAGATTGCACCTAAATCAACCATTTATCGGATCATCAAGAACTTCAAGGAGAGAGCGGTTCAATTGTTGTGAAGAAGACGCCCAAGAAAGTCCAGCAAGCGCCAGGACCATCTCCTAAAGTTGATTCAGCTGCGGGATCGGGGCACCACCAGTACAGAGCTTGCTCAGGGATGGCAGCAGGCAGGTGTGAGTGCTTCTGCACGCACAGTGAGGCGAAGACTTTTGGAGGATGGCCTGGTGTCAAGAAGGGCAGAAAAGAAGCAACTTCTCTCCAGGAAAAACATCAGGGTACAGAGATTGGACTGCTGAGGACTGGGGTAAAGTAATTTTCTCTGATGAATCCCCTTTCCGATTGATTGGGGAATCCGGAAAAATGCTTGTCCAGAGAAGACGAGGTGAGCGCTACCATCAGTCCTGTGTCATGCCAACAGTAAAGCATCATGAGACCATTCATGTGTGGGGTTGCTTCTCAGCCAAGGGAGTGGGCTTACTCACAATTTTGCCTAAGAACACAGCCATGAATAAAGAATGGTACCAACACATCCTCCTAGAGCAACTTCTCCCAACCACCCAGGAACAGTTTGGTGATGAAAAATGTGTTTTCCAGCATGATGGAGCACTTTGCCATAAGGCAAAAGTGATAACTAAGTGGCTCGGGGAACAAAACATTGATAATTTGGGTCCATGGCCAGGAAACTCCCCAGACCTTAATCCCATTGAGAACTTGTGGTCAATCCTAAAGAGGCGGGTGGACCAACAAAACCCCACAAATTCTGACAAACTCCAAGCATTGATTATGCAGAATGGGCTGCCATCAGTCAGGATGTTGCCCAGAAGTTAATTGACAGCATGCCAGGGCGGATTGCAGAGGTCTTGAAAAAGAAGGGTCAACACTGCAAATATTGACTCTTTGCATCAACTTCATGTAATTGTCAATAAAATCCTTTGACACTTATAAAATGCTTGTAATTATACTTCAGTATTCCATAGTAACATCTGACAAAAATATCTAAGGACACTGAAGCAGGAAACTTTGTGAAAATTAATATTTGTGTCATTCTCAAAAGGTTTTGTCACAACTGTACACATGCTAAACTAAAGCATAGGGGTCGAGGTTGTTTTTCTTCATGGACATAGACACTCACTGGAGTGACGGCAGTGAAGGTATCTCAAGTCGTTACTAATGGCCATTATCCGGGGACTTTAAATTAACCATAGTGCTTTGTATGAATGAACAAATCAAGTGTATGTTTTGTAATGTCTGCAATGTAACCGTGGGGACAAGAATGCCATGTTTTGGCTTGTTGATCTATCTGTTCCAGTTGTCATCAAGATGTGAGAACAAGCTACCAGAACAATGACAGATTGCACAAGCTGTGAAAACAACAAAGAGTGTCACTTTATTTGGAACATGTTGACATCTAACATAAAACAATCTATAATGCAAAGTCTGACGTGCCTGTCTGGCAAGAACTATCAAATATGTTCATTTCATTTCCATAGATTTCTAGCCAGCCATTGTAGTATTACCATCATATCTATAATGTTTTGTACTTACTCTTTGTAAAACATAGTTCATTCACTCTTACTTATTACTCTCTTGTCAAAAATGTCAAAAAATTTGAAAAATAGTTTCAAATTGATTCATTACATTTGAATTGGTTTATACAGTGCCTTCAGAAAGTATTCACACCCCTTGACTTTTTCTCACATTTGTTGTGTTACAAGTTGGGAATATAATTGATTTGTTTGTCGTTTTTTGTCAACAATCTAAACAAAATAGTCTGTAATGTGAAAGTGGACGAAAAATGCAAAAACAATGACCACATTTCTGGAAAATAAAACACAAATATATCTTGATTAGATATGTATTTAACCCTGTGAGTCAATATATGATAGAATCCCCTTTGGCAGCGATTACAGCTGTATAAGAGCATTTTACACCTGCATTGTGCAATATTTTACCATTATTCTTTGAACAATTCTTCAAGCACTGTCAAGTTGGTTGTTTATCATTGCTAGACAGCCATTTTCAAGTCTTGACATGGATTTTCAAGCCGATTTAAGTCAAAACTGTAACTAGGTCACTCATGAACATTCAATGTTGTCTTGGTAAGCAACTCCAGTGTAGATTTGACCTTGTGTTGTAGGTAATTGTCCTGCCAAAAGGTGAATTTGTCTCCTAGTGTCTGTTTTTGCCTGTGCTTAGCTCTATTCCTTTTCTTTTTATCCTGCAAAACTCCCTGGAGAGTTGTACAGCCTTCTTTTCACACTGGCATTTATGATAGTATTGTGGAGTACCTTAATTATTATTATTTTTAAATATTATTTTTCACCTTTATTTAACCAGGTAGGTTACAACTGCGACCTGGCCAAGATAAAGCAAAGCAGTGCGACACAAACAACAACACAGAGTTACACATGGAGTGAACAAACATACAGTCAATAATACAATAGAAAAAGTCTATATACAATGTTTAGTTAGTCCTATCTCAGCCATTAAACTCTGTATCTGTTATAAAATCAGCATTGGCTTCATGGTGAAATCCCTGAGCAGTTTCCTTCCTCTCCGGTAACTGAGTTACGAAGGACGCCTGTATCTTTGTAGTGACTGGGTGTGTTAATACACCATCCACATTGTAAATAATATCTTCACCATGCTCAAAGGGATATTCATTGTCTGTTTTTTTATTATTATTCCCCATCTACCAATAGGTGCTGTTCTTTGCGAGGCATTGGAAAACCTCCCAGGTCTTTGTGGTTGCATCCTGTAGCTCCAACTCCAAAAAGTTCTGGGACACTGTGAAGTCCATGGAGAACAAGAGTACCTCCTCCCAGCTGCCCACTGCACTGAGGCTAGGTAACACGGTCTCCACCGATAAATCCACGATTATCGAAAGCTTCAATAAGCACTTCTCAACGGCTGGCCATGCCTTCCGCCTGGCTACTCCAACCTCGGCCAACAGCTCCGCCCCCCCCGCAGCTCCTCGCCCAAGCCTCTCCAGGTTCTCCTTTACCCAAATCCAGATAGCAGATGTTCTGAAAGAGCTGCAAAACCTAGACCCGTACAAATCAGCTGGGCTTGACAATCTGGACCCTCTATTTCTGAAACTATCTGCCGCCATTGTCGCAACCCCTATTACCAGCCTGTTCAACCTCTCTTTCATATCGTCTGAGATCCCCAAGGATTGAAAGCTGCCGCAGTCATCCCCTCTTCAAAGGGGGAGACACCCTGGACCCAAACTGCTATAGACCTATATCCATCCTGCCCTGCCTATCTAAGGTCTTCGAAAGCCAAGTCAACAAACAGGTCACTGACCATCTCGAATCCCACCGTACCTTCTCCGCTGTGCAATCTGGTTTCCGAGCCGGTCACGGGTGCACCTCAGCCACGCTCAAGGTACTAAACGATATCATAACCGCCATCGATAAAAGACAGTACTGTGCAGCCGTCTTCATCGACCTCGCCAAGGCTTTCGACTCTGTCAATCACCATATTCTTATCGGCAGACTCAATAGCCTCGGTTTCTCGGATGACTGCCTTGCCTGGTTCACCAATTACTTTGCAGACAGAGTTCAGTGTGTCAAATCGGAGGGCATGCTGTCCGGTCCTCTGGCAGTCTCTATGGGGGTGCCACAGGGTTCAATTCTCGGGCCGACTCTTTTCTCTGTATATATCAATGATGTTGCTCTTGCTGCGGGCGATTCCCTGATCCACCTCTACGCAGACGATACCATTCTATATACTTTCGGCCCGTCATTGGACACTGTGCTATCTAACCTCCAAACGAGCTTCAATGCCATACAGCACTCCTTCCGTGGCCTCCAACTGCTCTTAAACGCGAGTAAAACCAAATGCATGCTTTTCAACCGATCGCTGCCTGCACCCGCATGCCCGACTAGCATCACCACCCTGGATGGTTCCGACCTTGAATATGTGGACATCTATAAGTACCTAGGTGTCTGGCTAGACTGCAAACTCTCCTTCCAGACTCACATCAAACATCTCCAATCGAAAATCAAATCAAGAGTCGGCTTTCTATTCCGCAACAAAGCCTCCTTCACTCACGCCGCCAAGCTTACCCTAGTAAAACTGACTATCCTACCGATCCTCGATTTCGGCGATGTCATTTACAAAATGGCTTCCAACACTCTACTCAGCAAACTGGATGCAGTCTATCATAGTGCCATCCGTTTTGTCACCAAAGCACCTTATACCACCCACCACTGCGACTTGTATGCTCTAGTCGGCTGGCCCTCGCTACATATTCGTCGCCAGACCCACTGGCTCCAGGTCATCTACAAGTCCATGCTAGGTAAAGCTCCGCCTTATCTCAGTTCACTGGTCACGATGGCAACACCCATCCGTAGCACACGCTCCAGCAGGTGTATCTCACTGATCATCCCTAAAGCCAACACCTCATTTGGCCGCCTCTCGTTCCAGTACTCTGCTGCCTGTGACTGGAATGAACTGCAAAAATCGCTGAAGTTGGAGACTTTTATCTCCTCACCAACTTCAAACATCAGCTATCCGAGCAGCTAACCGATCGCTGCAGCTGTACATAGTCTATTGGTAAATAGCCCACCCATTTTCACCTACCTCATCCCCATACTGTTTTTATACTGTTTTTTTATTTTATTTATTTATTTACCTTTCTGCTCTTTTGCACACCAATATCTCTACCTGTACATGACCATCTGATCATTTATCACCCCAGTGTTAATCTGCAAAATTGTATTATTCGCCTACCTCATGCCTTTTGCACACATTGTATATAGACTGCCCATTTTTTTTTTTTCTACTGTGTTATTGACTTGTTAATTGCTTACTCCATGTGTAACTCTGTGTTGTCTGTTCACACTGCTATGCTTTATCTTGGCCATGTCGCAGTTGCAAATGAGAACTTGTTCTCAACTAGCCTACCTGGTTAAATAAAGGTGAAATAAAAAAAAAAAAAAAAAAAAATCTTTGAAATGCACTGCTCGACTGTAGGGTACAGAGATGAGGTAGTCATAAAAAAATCATGTTATTAAACACTTTTATTGCACATAGAGTGAGTCCATGCAATTTATTATGAAACTTTTCCAGCACATTTTTACACCTGGACTTATTTAGGCTTGCCATATAACAAAGGGGTTGAATACTTATTGACTCAAAACATTTCAGCTCTTCATTTTCAATTAATTTGTAAACATTTCTAAAAACATAATTACACTTTGACATTATGGGGTATTGTGTTTAGGCCGGTGACAAAAGTTCAGGCTGTAACAGAACAAAATGTGCAAAAAGTCAAGCAGTGTGAATAGTTTCTGGAGACATTGTAAGCATGACCGATATGTTTAGGTGTGCGCGCGCACGCGCGTGTGTGTGTGTGTGTGTGTGTGTGTGTGTGTGTGTGTGTGTGTGTGTGTGTGTGTGTCTGTGCATACATATGTGTGTGGGGCTCAGGAAATGTGGATCTTCTGTGATTGACTGACTCTGAATAAAACAGAGGTTGTAGGAAGTGGATTAAGTCGATGTTATGTTACATTTAGAGCCGGATGCCATTTTTTCCAGTGTGTTGTAGGTAGGTGTGTATGGGTTAGTGGGTGGTATGGATTCTCGTTCTTCTTCTCTGCTGTTTTGGTCCTGTTGTTGGTGTGGAGACAGTTTTATTTTTACATGATGTTGAATAGCATATTGATTGGCTGCATTCCAAATGGCTCCCTATTACCTAACAATGACTACCTCTGAGGCAGAGAAATCATAATAGGAGTCCATAGGAGTCCATTTTTTTCCATGTACATACTTTTTGTTCTGTATAACCACTTTTTTATGATGAGAGTCAGTTTGATAGACACATCATCTTCTTTATCACCAATATTAAAATGGCAGGTCTGCTTTTAGCTCCTAAGCAACTTTGTAGTATTTTGTTGTTTTTTGTGAGTTATTTCTTAAATTATTAGGCCAGAATTTTTGGGGTGTTTCTTTATCCCCAATATTCTGTATCCAGACAATGGAGCACTCACTGTATTATTAGGTGTTATTAGGTGATGGAATGCAATCTTTGGACACTGTGTTAACTAACCTCCAGACGAGCGTCAATGCCATACAACTCTCCTTCTGTGTGTAACAGTAGAACTTTAGACCGTCCCCTCGCCCATACCCGGGCGCGAACCAGGGACCCTCTGCACACATCAACAACAGTCACCCACGAAGCATCGTTACCCATCGCTCCACAAAAGCCGCGGCCTTACTTCAAGGTCTCAGAGCAAGTGACGTCACCGATTGAAACGCGATTTAGCACGCACCACCGCTAACTAAGCTAGCCGTTTCACATCCGTTACACGCGGCGACCAACTGCTCTTAAACGCAAATACGTGGGCACAGCCATGGGTGGTCCTGGGAGGGCATAGGCACACCCACTTGGGAGCCAGGCCCACCCACTTGGGAGCCAGGCACACCCACTTGGGAGCCAGGCCCAGCCATTCAGAATTAGTTTTCCCCCCCACGAAAGGGCTTTTTAACAGACAGAAATACTCCTCAGTTTTATTAGTTGTCCGGATGGCTGGTCTCAGATGATCCCGCAGGTGAAGTAATCAGATGTGGAAGTTGTGGTTACACATAGTCTGCGGTTGTGAGGCCGGTTGAATGCCAAATTCTCTAAAACGACGTTGGAGGCAGATTATGGTCGAGAAATTAACATTAAATTCTCTGGAAACAGCTCTGGTGGACATTCCTGCAGTCAGCATGCCTATTACACCCTCAAAACTTGAGACATCTGTGGCATTGTGTTGTGTGACAAAACTGCACATTTTAGAGTGGCCTTTTATTGTCCCCAGCACAAGGTGCACCTGTGTAATGATCATGCTTTTTAATCAGATTCTTGATATACCACACCTGTCAGGTGGGTGGATTATCTTGGCAAAGGAGAAATGCTCACTAACAGGGATGTAAACAAATTTGTGCATAACATTTGAGAGAAATAAACATTTTTGCATGTGGAACATTTCTGGGATATTTTATTTCAGCTCAAAAAACAGTATTTTCAATTTGGGATGGAAAATGTCAAGTAGGTACACTACTGTTCAAAAGTTTGGGGTCATTTAGAAATGTCCTTGCTTTTGAAATATAGTTTTTGTCCATTAGAATAACATCAAATTGATCAGAAATACAGTGTTGACATTGTTAATGTTGTAAATAACTATTGTAGCTGGAAACAGCTGATTTTTTATGGAATATCTACATAGGCGTTCAGAGGCCCATTATCAGCAACCATCACTCCTGTGTTACAATGGCACGTTGTGTTAGCTAATCCAAGTTTATCATTTTAAAAGGCCAATTGATCATTAGAAAACCCTTTTGCAATTATGTTAGCACAGCTGAAAACTATTGTCCTGATTAAAAAGTAATAAAACTGGCCTTCTTTAGACTAGTACAGGCTCAAAATGGCAAGAAACAAACAACTTTCTTCAGAAACTTGCCAGTCTATTCTTGTTCTGAGAAATGAAGGCTATTCCAATTGCCAAGACACTGAAGATCTCTTCAACGCTGTGTACTACTTCACATATTCTGTAAAAATCAACCGTTTCCAGATACAATAGTCATTTACAACATTAACAATGTCTACACTGTATTTCGGATCAATTTGATGTTATTTTAATGGACCAATAATGTGCTTTTCTTTCAAAAACAAGGACATTTCTAAGTGACCCCAAACTTGAGCGGTAGTGTACCTCTCAGCTTGAGCAGATGCTTTGAATCAAACCTTTAAAATCATGAACACTACAAAATCATTCAAACTGCAACAACATAATAATTTGTTTTGAAAAAAAAACAGTAATGGGAATGACCATGTCATTTGGCCCCAGGCCTGGTTTTTCTCTGTCAGGACCAGCATGCCTCAGTCCTAACACAGAATCCCAGTCAGCCCTGGTTTTTAATTAGGGCCACAGGTTTCACCCTTGAATTAGAAAGCAGGTCCATGACAGGTCCACTGTCACTGTAGACCTGACTTCACAGATTGGCTGTGCTAATTGTCCTGACGGAGTTGTCTGAAGTGATTTAACTGTGTAGTATCTTCAGCTGAAAATAGAAGAGGAGAGGTGTGGAACATCAGGGAATATTGATGCCCTGATGCCGAGGTCCAGAGACAACATTTGCAGGGTAATGAAATAATGCTGATGATGTGATATTACTACTGCCCCCACTTCCCTGCCCTGACTGTGGGTAGGGTTTACAGACAATCCCATAAACACACAACATAATTAACAGATCCTAGAGAGCATGTGATCAAATAAATCTGGGACTCCACCTTTGAGGTCAACAATGACTTTTCCATAATCTAAATAATGGGTTTACCTTTTCCATATTCTAAATAATGGGTTTACCTTTTCCATATTCTAAATCAGGGGTGTCAAAGTCAAATGGACGGAGGGCCAAATAAAAAAATCAGCTACAAGACGAGGGCCGGACTGTTCGAATGTTCATTGAAAAATTTTTAAATGACGCATATAGTCTAGTGAACCTAATTGAACCTACTGAAAACCTAACAAATATATTACAATATGATCAGATAAATAAAGCAATATTTTCTTATGGCTCTGTCAGTAATCTTTAATTTTCAACAGACACAAAAGACAAATTTCCTTTATATAAATATCCCCATAACATGAACATTAAATGAAAGAAACCGGTATTCAAGGCACCATCAGTAGACTATATTTTCTATTTTAGCAAAAGTGGGCTAAATTTACTTCAAAGAAAAAACAATAATAGCAATTTTCTATCATCCACTCAACTGAAATATTTTTAAAATATAATTGGATTGAAATACAAAAAATAAAGTGCAAAAATCTATTAATCAAAAACAACACTTTGTTTAAGGAGAAGTAACATGCAGTGAAAACAAATATTAAATTTTAACTTTTAAACTTGAACTGAGTAAAAACTCTAAATATGTGATTGCACAGTAATGTTCACTTGTTTGAGGTTGAGGGTGATACTTGGTGGTGTCCCATCTTTTCCACAAGTTCATCAATGTTCGGGGTAAGGCTCTGAGCTGAAGAAATCCTCAGAATTGAGTGGAGGTGTTCAGCAGTAAGTCGACTTCTGTGTGATGTTTTGTTCAGGTTCATCAAAGAAAACAGTTGTTCACACAGGTATGTGCTGCCAAACATAGACAACGTTTGAGCAGCCTGGATGCGCAGCTGGGGCATTGTGCCGGGAGGAAACGGGCGAACTCCGCAGCACCCACTGCCGCATATTTTGCCCTCAGTGCATCATTGCATTGGAGGTCAATCAACTCCATTTGGAGGTTTGGTGGTGAGCTTTCCACGTCAACAGCAAATGGGTTACCGGAGCAGTTCCAACCTGCTTTTTGTGCTTCAAAGTCAGCAAATCGGCGTCGAAAGTCAGCGGCAAGCATACCTATTTTATCAGCCAACTGTGTGCTCGGGAACGCACTGGTAGAGAGCTTCTCTTTCATGGTCTGGCAGCTGGGAAAGTGGCTCAAATTTTCTTTCCGCATCTGCGTCTCCCACAGAGTCAGTTTGGTTTTAAATGCCTTCACTGTACTGTACATATCAGAGATGACACGATCCCGACCCTGCAGCTGCAAGTTTATTGCATTCAGATGACTCGTAATGTCACACAGAAAAGCCATTTCACACAGAAACATTTCGTCTCGAGTTGTGTTGTGTCTTTCCCTTTGCTGTCCAAGAACAGACAAATCTCCTCACGAAGCTCGAAACATCTTTGAAGCACCTTTCCCTGGCTTAGCCATCGCACCTCTGTGTGATAAGGCAAATCACCATGCTCCGTTTCTAACTCCGTCAGAAATGCCTTGAACTGGCGGTGATTCAAACCTTTGGCTCTGATAAAGTTAACTGTGCGCGTGATGATGCTCATTACATGCTCCATTTTCAAGGCTTTACCGCACAACGCTTCCTGGTGTATGATACAATGATAAGCTGTCAGCTCACCTGTCGCGTTTTCCTCTTGCATCTTTTCCCGTATTTTCGCCACCAGTCCGCTCCTGTGTCCACACATCGCAGGTGCTCCGTCGGTTGTCAAACCCACGAGTTTTTCCCAAGGCAGCTCCATCTCATTTACACATCTTGACACCTCTTCATACAAATCATGCCCCGTAGTTGTGCCATGCATAGGACGTAAAGCCAAAAACTCCTCTGTCACGCTTAGGTTGGAGTCCACTCCGCGGATGAAAATTGACAACTGGGCAATGTCAGAAATGTCGGTGCTCTCATCCACAGCCAAGGAATATGCAATAAAATCTTTTCCCTTTTCACAAGCTGCTCTTTTAGATTGATGGACAACTGGTCTACTCTCTCGGCAATGGTGTTTCTGCTCAGACTCACATTTAAAAAGAGTTGCCTTTTTCTGGGCAAACTTCGTCACAAACTTTAATCATGCAGTTTTTGATGAAATCCCCCTCCGTAAATGGCCGGGCTGATTTAGCGATCTCTTCTGCCAAAATAAAACTGGCCTTGACAGCAGCCTGGCCTTGTGATTTGGCTTTTTTGAACAGAGCCTGTCGAGATTTGAGGCCTCGTTTTAATTCCTCTGCCTTTTGTAGCCTTTGTTCCATGTCCATATTCTTGTTTTTGTCCGCGTGTTTCGTTTCATAATGTCGTCTCAGATTATACTCTTTCAGTACCGCCACACTTTCTCCACACAGAAGACACACAGGTTTTCCAGCTACCTTCGTGAACATATACTCCGACTCCCACCTTGTTTGAAACCCCCGGTTCTCAGTATCCACCTTCCGTTTTGCCATTTTTGATGGGTATCTGAAAGTTAATTTTACTGTGATGCTGACGACTGCTGTGCCAATAAATATTGAAATGAAGCAGCCTACTGCTCGGTGCGTCACCTTTGCATTGTGGGAAATGTAGTATTGGTGCGTGTAAAAGATCTGCGGGCTGCCGGCTTGCTGCGGGCCGGTTCTAATAATAAATCAAGATCATCCCAGGGGCCGTAAAAAACCTTCTTGCGGGCCGGATGTGGCCCGCGGGCCTTGACTCTGACATATGTGTTCTAAATAATGGGTTTACCTTTTCCATATTCTAAATAATGGGTTTACCTTTTCCATATTCTAAATAATGGGTTTACCTTTTCCATATTCTAAATAATGGGTTTACCTTTTCCATATTCTAAATAATGGGTTTACCTTTTCCATAATCTAAATAATGGGTTTACCTTTTCCATATTCTAAATAATGGGTTTACCTTTTCCATATTCTAAATAATGGGTTTACCTTTTCCATATTCTAAATAATGGGTTTACCTTTTCCATATTCTAAATAATGGGTTTACCTTTTCCATATTCTAAATAATGGGTTTACCTTTTCCATATTCTAAATAATGGATTTACCTTTTCCATAATCTAAATAATGGATTTACCTTTTCCATAATCTAAATAATGGGTTTACCTTTTCCATAATCTAAATAATGGGTTTACCTTTTCCATAATCTAAATAATGGGTTTACCTTTTCCATAATCTAAATAATGGGTTTACCTTTTCCATATTCTAAATAATGGGTTTACCTTTTCCATATTCTAAATAATGGGTTTACCTTTTCCATATTCTAAATAATGGGTTTACCTTTTCCATATTCTAAATAATGGGTTTACCTTTTCCATAATCTAAATAATGGATTTACCTTTTCCATATTCTAAATAATGGATTTACCTTATTTGCGAATCCTGGGAATCTACGACACAGGATTATCAATCACTGACTGGGCTGTAAAGATTTGTGTTTGAAATACACCTGAGAACTGACAGACAGCACATGATACATGTAGTCCTGAATCTGTAGCTTAGTTCGTAGAGCATGGTGCTTGCAATGCTAGAATAGTGAGTTAAATTCCCGCGACCAACCATATGTTTAAAAAATGTATGTGAAAAAGAGATGTATTCATGACTGTTTGTAAGTCTCTTTGTATAAAGTGTCTGCTAAATGGCGTATATTTTATTATAAAATCTTGCCCATTAGGGTTGAGAAATGCCAATTCATTTGCCACATTTCCAAAGAAAAGTGTCCACTTAGCCCATGTGTCTTTTCTAAAGATTTTCACAGCAACACTATACAATGTGAGTCTAATATGAGGCAGCAAAGTGCTGTCTGGAGATGGAGCCTGGGGGGGCGGGGGGGGGCGCTCTCAGATGTATTCCTCCTCCACTACTCATTAATGGGGGAATTATGTCCCTCCATCATGTCCGGTTCCATTAATACTGTCAGATCGTCAGTGACACATGGATAATGTCACCACATGAAGTGTCTGGGGCCTTTCATTCCCCTGGTTGGCTCTAAGTCATCCTGTCTATCTTGGCAGCGTCTCAATGATAAGGTGCCTAAAGGGGTCTTATAGCCTAACTCCATGTTAATAAACATGCATTTAGTCAGGTCAGCAGCCTTCACAAAGGATGGCAGCCATTGACGCTCAGAATGACTGTGGCGGTTTGTTCCAGAATGGGACATGTCCTATGCTATTTCCCTTATCTCTGTCAGGGGATTTTGTCATCTGAGGGCCAAATAGCCCGATAATGTTGTTTTGAAAATAGTAGAGTCATCCATTCTTGAAAATTGTTTATTGCCCGGAACACGGGTTTGTACAAAACAATATCTGCAAATGTAAAGAGGTCTGAGACGATCAAATACTAGCAATATGGAAAGCGTGTTTCAACTTGTGTTGTGGGAAATGAAAGCAGAGCAGAAAATAACATATGGAAGGAAGCTACAGTTTGTATGGTGAATGGTGTCCCACTCTGCTACTCTGGATGCACAATATACAAGAAGGAACAACAAAGAGTATTTTTCACATGAAAGACATAGCCATTTTTTACAGGCTGATTTGCTCCTGACATGGGCTCCATAGTCCCAACACCCCTTGGGACTGGGCTGCTCCGAGAAGCTGGCTTTGTAGTCCGCCTTCTGTATTCTACAACCATTGCTTAAGGTTTCCATCATATTCAGTGAGGTTTTTAATTTAAGTCAGTTAAGAACAAATTCTTATTTACAATAATGGCCTCCCCTGGCCTCCCCTAACCCGGACAACGCTGGGCCAATTGTGCACCACCCTATGGGAATCCCGATCACGGTCTGTTGTGATACAGCCCGGGATCGAACCAGGTTTTGCAGTGACACCTCTAGCACTGAGATGCAGTGCCTCAGATGGCTGCGCCACTAGATAGGTTGCATCCAAACCACATGTTTAAATGGCTACAGAGGGCAAGTGAAGGGGAACGCATTGTGTAAACTATGACTACAGAGGCCAAATGAGTCTGCACAACATAAAAACTAGATTTATTTATTAGAGGCCTGGTGTTTGGTTTTCTTTCATTCTCTCTCTCTGTCTCTCTGTCTCTCCCTCTGTCTCTCTTGCTCTCTCTTGCTCTCTCTCTCCCCCCACTTGGACAGAGACAATGTTAAGTCTTCCGCTCCACATGGAGATACAGCGGGGTATATAATTGCGGTAGCTCTCGTATGTTGGGAGAACGGAGGGCAGACACTGACAGGGAGGGAAGCGTCAGCGCTAGCTAGTGTTAGCATGGTACTTACTAGGCTGCCACCATTATTTATGGCACAGCCTGACACTTCCTTCCCCGACCATTAAGGATGTGTGGCACCACGGCATTGCGTAGTTAAAGACCTTTTTTTGTTGTTGCTCTGATTCACGAAGCGCCAGTTATGTCAAGACTCCCGACAACAAAAGCCACCCAGTGCATATAGTTAGCGTGTGTGTGTATGGTAATGGTGTTACTAAAGGATTTATGTTGTAGCCTGGAGGTCTGTACTACTTTAGAGAGTGTGTAAACTGTTGTGTTATCTGCTGAATGGAACATAGGGATGAATGGATGAGCTGAGTTCCTCAAAAATGATGAGTGAAAATCTCCATGCTATAGTAACCTTTTGTTCCGATCTCCAAGATAACTCCGGATGATACCTTGTTGCTAGGAAACACATACGCATGTTGTGGTGACACTACTAAGGTACACAGTACTTGACAATTATCTGTCATAGTGATGTACGTACTGTTGTATAGTTGTCCATAATGTCTTTGATGGTGTGGTCATCACCAGGCAAACTCAAAGCAACATGTTGTGCATGTGTGGCTATAGGGGTAAACAACTGATTTTCTGGTTGAGGAAGGTTTACATGCTGTCAAATTGTAGGTGTTGTCAGTGGAGGGTAAACTCACATTAACAGCATTCACCTTAACGCAGGAAAGATGCATTGAAAATATTGGGAGTGTTCCTTTAATCACCATGAAAACAGATCAGCATTTACTCCCCTATTGTTTTACCACTAGGTCACAGAGTGCAGTATTAATACAGGGAGACAGTTTTACCACTAGGTCACAGAGTGCAGTATTAATACAGGGAGACAGTTTTACCACTAGATCACAGAGTGCAGTATTAATACAGTGAGACAGTTTTACCACTAGGTCACAGAAAACAGTATTAATACAGTGAGACAGTTTTACCACTAGATCCCAGAGTGCAGTATTAATACAGTGAGACAGTTTTACCACTAGATCACAGAAAACAGTATTAATACAGTGAGACAGTTTTACCACTAGATCCCAGAGTGCAGTATTAATACAGTGAGACAGTTTTACCACTAGATCACAGAGAACAGTATTAATACAGGGAGACAGTTTTACCACTAGGTCACAGAGTGCAGTATTAATACAGTGAGACAGTTTTACCACTAGATCACAGAGAACAGTATTAATACAGGGAGACAGTTTTACCACTAGGTCACAGAGTGCAGTATTAATACAGTGAGACAGTTTTACCACTAGGTCACAGAGAACAGTATTAATACAGTGAGACAGTTTTACCACTAGATCACAGAGTGCAGTATTAATACAGTGAGACAGTTTTACCACTAGATCACAGAAAACAGTATTAATACAGTGAGACAGTTTTACCACTAGATCCCAGAGTGCAGTATTAATACAGTGAGACAGTTTTACCACTAGATCACAGAGTGCAGTATTAATACAGGGTGACAGTTTTACCACTAGGTCACAGAGAACAGTATTAATACAGTGAGACAGTTTTACCACTAGATCACAGAGTGCAGTATTAATACAGTGAGACAGTTTTACCACTAGATCACAGAAAACAGTATTAATACAGTGAGACAGTTTTACCACTAGATCCCAGAGTGCAGTATTAATACAGTGAGACAGTTTTACCACTAGATCCCAGAGTGCAGTATTAATACAGTGAGACAGTTTTACCACTAGGTCACAGAGAACAGTATTAATACAGTGAGACAGTTTTACTACTAGATCCCAGAGTGCAGTATTAAAACAGTGAGACAGTTTTACCACTAGATCACAGAGTGCAGTATTAATACAGTGAGACAGTTTTACCACTAGATCCCAGAGTGCAGTATTAATACAGTGAGACAGTTTTACCACTAGATCACAGAGTGCAGTATTAATACAGTGAGACAGTTTTACCACTAGATCACAGAGTGCAGTATTAATACAGTGAGACAGTTTTACCACTAGATCACAGAGTGCAGTATTAATACAGTGAGACCGTTTTACCACTAGATCACAGAGAACAGTATTAATACAGTGAGACAGTTTTACCACTAGATCACAGAGTGCAGTATTAATACAGTGAGACCGTTTTACCACTAGATCACAGAAAACAGTATTAATACAGTGAGACAGTTTTATCACTAGATCACAGAGTGCAGTATTAATACAGTGAGACAGTTTTACCACTAGATCACAGAGTGCAGTATTAATACAGTGAGACAGTTTTACCACTAGATCACAGAGTGCAGTATTAATACAGTGAGACAGTTTTACCACTAGATCCCAGAGTGCAGTATTAATACAGTGAGACAGTTTTACCACTAGGTCACAGAGAACAGTATTCATACAGTGAGACAGTTTTACCACTAGGTCACAGAGAACAGTATTAATACAGTGAGACAGTTTTACCACTAGGTCACAGAGTGCAGTATTAATACAGTGAGACAGTTTTACCACTAGGTCACAGAGTGCAGTATTAATACAGTGAGACAGTTTTACCACTAGATCCCAGAGTGCAGTATTAATACAGTGAGACAGTTTTACCACTAGGTCACAGAGAACAGTATTAATACAGTGAGACAGTTTTACCACTAGATCCCAGAGTGCAGTATTAATACAGTGAGACAGTTTCACCACTAGATCACAGAGAACAGTATTAATACAGTGAGACAGTTTTACCACTAGATCCCAGAGTGCAGTATTAAAACAGTGAGACAGTTTTACCACTAGATCACAGAGTGCAGTATTAATACAGGGAGACAGTTTTACCACTAGGTCACAGAGAACAGTATTAATACAGTGAGACAGTTTTACCACTAGATCACAGAGAACAGTATTAATACAGTGAGACAGTTTTACCACTAGGTCACAGAGAACAGTATTAATACAGTGAGACAGTTTTACCACTAGATCACAGAGTGCAGTATTAATACAGTGAGATAGTTTTACCACTAGATCACAGAGAACAGTATTAATACAGTGAGACAGTTTTACCACTAGATCCCAGAGTGCAGTATTAATACAGTGAGACAGTTTCACCACTAGATCACAGAGAACAGTATTAATACAGTGAGACAGTTTTACTACTAGATCCCAGAGTGCAGTATTAAAACAGTGAGACAGTTTTACCACTAGATCCCAGAGTGCAGTATTAATACAGTGAGACAGTTTCACCACTAGATCACAGAGAACAGTATTAATACAGTGAGACAGTTTTACTACTAGATCCCAGAGTGCAGTATTAAAACAGTGAGACAGTTTTACTACTAGATCCCAGAGTGCAGTATTAAAACAGTGAGACAGTTTTACTACTAGATCCCAGAGTGCAGTATTAAAACAGTGAGACAGTTTTACCACTAGATCACAGAGTGCAGTATTAATACAGTGAGCCAGTTTTACCACTAGATCACAGAGTGCAGTATTAATACAGTGAGACAGTTTTACCACTAGATCACAGAGTGCAGTATTAATACAGTGAGACAGTTTTACCACTAGATCCCAGAGTGCAGTATTAATACAGTGAGACAGTTTTACCACTAGATCACAGAGAACAGTATTAATACAGTGAGACAGTTTTACCACTAGGTCACAGAGAACAGTATTAATACAGTGAGACAGTTTTACCACTAGGTCACAGAGAACAGTATTAATACAGTGAGACAGTTTTACCACTAGGTCACAGAGAACAGTATTAATACAGTGAGACAGTTTTACCACTAGATCACAGAGTGCAGTATTAATACAGTGAGATAGTTTTACCACTAGATCACAGAGAACAGTATTAATACAGTGAGACAGTTTTACCACTAGATCCCAGAGTGCAGTATTAATACAGTGAGACAGTTTCACCACTAGATCACAGAGAACAGTATTAATACAGTGAGACAGTTTTACTACTAGATCCCAGAGTGCAGTATTAAAACAGTGAGACAGTTTTACCACTAGATCACAGAGTGCAGTATTAATACAGTGAGACAGTTTTACCACTAGATCCCAGAGTGCAGTATTAATACAGTGAGACAGTTTTACCACTAGATCACAGAGTGCAGTATTAATACAGTGAGACAGTTTTACCACTAGATCACAGAGTGCAGTATTAATACAGTGAGACAGTTTTACCACTAGATCACAGAGTGCAGTATTAATACAGTGAGACAGTTTTACCACTAGATCACAGAGTGCAGTATTAATACAGTGAGACAGTTTTACCACTAGATCACAGAGTGCAGTATTAATACAGTGAGACAGTTTTACCACTAGATTCCAGAGTGCAGTATTAATACAGTGAGACAGTTTTACCACTAGATCACAGAGAACAGTATTAATACAGTGAGACAGTTTTACCACTAGGTCACAGAGAACAGTATTAATACAGTGAGACAGTTTTACCACTAGGTCACAGAGTGCAGTATTAATACAGTGAGACAGTTTTACCACTAGATCCCAGAGTGCAGTATTAATACAGTAAGACAGTTTTACCACTAGATCCCAGAGTGCAGTATTAATACAGTGAGACAGTTTTACCACTAGATCCCAGAGTGCAGTATTAATACAGTGAGACAGTTTTACCACTAGATCCCAGAGTGCAGTATTAATACAGTGAGACAGTTTTACCACTAGATCCCAGAGTGCAGTATTAATACAGTGAGACAGTTTTACCACTAGATCACAGAGTGCAGTATTAATACAGTGAGACAGTTTTACCACTAGATCACAGAGTGCAGTATTAATACAGTGAGACAGTTTTACCACTAGATCACAGTATTAATACAGTGCAGTATTAATAGACAGTGAGACAGTTTTACCACTAGATCACAGAGTGCAGTATTAATACAGTGAGACAGTTTCACCACTAGATCACAGAGTGCAGTATTAATACAGTGAGACAGTTTTACCACTAGATCACAGAGTGCAGTATTAATACAGTGAGACAGTTTTACCACTAGATCACAGAGTGCAGTATTAATACAGTGAGACAGTTTTACCACTAGATCACAGAGTGCAGTATTAATACAATGAGACCGTTTTACCACTAGATCACAGAGAACAGTATTAATACAGTGAGACAGTTTTACCACTAGATCACAGAGTGCAGTATTAATACAGTGAGACAGTTTTACCACTAGATCACAGAGTGCAGTATTCATACAGTGAGACAGTTTTACCACTAGATCACAGAGTGCAGTAATAATACAGGGAGACTGAGACACAGTGCTACTTATTGGTATTGGCTTCCAACAGGCCTTTTTTGGGTGCTACTCGGCATCTTTTGCTACGACACATAGCTAAGTCTTAACTGTGTTGCCACTAGCATGCTTCTGTATAGCAAAAATCTGTGCCAGAATATTTCCTTAAATGTCGTTCCGTTCCCTTAATGAGCACTTAAGACTGTCTGACAGGGGAGACTAGTGGCTACTTCTGTCCGTGCGATCTAATGGCTGTTAGGAAGCCGCTAATGAGAAGTGGAGTGGTGCTGCCACCTGTGCCTGCCCCGACGCAACCCCTTACTCACTGAAAAGGCCTGGCGAGGTCAAGGTTCATACTTCAGCTGTCCACCTCGCAGAGTACGGCGGGACATTGCAGCAAAAGGTCCACTAATGGACTGGTGCACTTCCTGGTCAGTGCTTTGAACTCAATACTCTCCAAAGGAAAAATGGATCCATCAGATAATGAAATGCAGAAACGGGACTGTCAAGAAAAAACCAGTGGAATCGACTGAATCAAGTCCCTCAGTGGGGTGTTTCACATGTGTTTATCCTGAATGACAGTGGGATGCATTGTAATATGAATAAAGGTTGGAGCAGAGTTCTGGTTGGATGCATGTGTGTGTTGCAGCTTATCTGGGCTAAATGAGACGTTCGCTCTGGTGCCAAACTGCATCCAACGCCTTGTGTCTTCTTAACCTTCGCTCACCAAAACTCAAAATGCACACCTATGTCTCCGTTTACAATTACATTTTTGGCATTGGACCAATGACCTTGTGTACGCCAGTCCTTTGCATCTGGGGAAGCTGACTCTCGATAGTCCAATTCCAACATTGTGCTGCATGGGAAACAGAGACCTCCCAATAGAAATAACAGAGTACTATGTCAAATCTTGCTCTGCCTCTTCCCTTATTGGAATCTCAATGGATTTTACAGATACCTCAGTGGGTTAAAATAGCCTGTAGTACTCACAATTAAGACTTTGGCCCATATTCACAATCTCCTCTGATTATCGATACCAGCGATGCCAAACACTTCCTGTCTCCAGATATTTAACATCAAAGAAGTCCCTTAAACTGTGTCTGGATGCAGGTTTTACTTACCTGGGACTGAAGCAAGCTGCATGGAGATACTACACAGATGTTTGGAATAAATGGTCGGATCACATGCCTTTAACATTCCTACTCTGCCGATCTCTTCCGTTTCCGTTTCAGCTTTCCAGTGCACCTGAAATGTTTAACATTAGATGTGATGTTTTCTTCTTTGATCCCTGTCCCTGAGTAAGATATGGTTGCGGTGTGCGTTTTCAAATCAGGGTCTTTCTGCAAGCTGAAGATACTGTGATGTCAAATATCTGTATTACTCCGATAGGGCTTCTGAATTGCATAAACAAACTTTTATGGTTGAAAAGGTAACGATATTTCAATGGCTAGAACTCTGAAAAGAGTACGTCTGACCTGTGCCAGGATAGGTTGTGTAACTTTGTTATACGAAGGTCAGGGGCTCTTGCAAAACTAGATGTATTTGCTTCCTAAGAATAGCATATGTCCTAAATTACACCCTTTTCCTTGTTTCAGTGGTCACCAACCTTTTCTGAGTCAAGATCACTTTCTGAGTCAAAATGCAAGGTCTACCAATTAAAAAACATATGCCTATGCAACATTAACCAATTAAAAAACACATGCCTATGCAACATTAACCAATTAAAAACAGTTCTGCAGCAATGAGGTTTGTGCAGTAGGCAATAAGCCCAATACATTATCACTGCATATTGGCTATTCTTGAATTGCCCTGCCCATATTGTTCTTCTCGGACCATTTTGAAATGATATAAAAAAATGTTTAGCGATATGGTCCCACTGGTAATAGATCATTTGTTGTATAACTTGTGAGGCACAGTGGAGTGAGTAATAATAATTGTTTTATTTTACTGGACTGATGACCTGCATCTGATGGTCACTCTGAGGGGAGGGAGTAGCGGTGTGGCTGCCTCTCACCCGACTCACCGCCCCCACAATCCCCCTCCCTCGGCTGAGAAAAGGGGACACAGTCTTCCAGCTGATGGTCACTCTGAGGGGAGGGAGTAGCGGTGTGGCTGCCTCTCACCCGACTCACCGCCCCCACAATCCCCCTCCCTCTGCTGAGAAAAGGGGACACAGTCTTCCAGCTGATGGTCACTCTGAGGGGAGGGAGTAGCGGTGTGGCTGCCTCTCACCCGACTCACCGCCCCCACAATCCCCCTCCCTCGGCTGAGAAAAGGGGACACAGTCTTCCAGCTGATGGTCACTCTGAGGGGAGGGAGTAGCGGTGAGGCTGCCTCTCACCCGACTCACCGCCCCCACAATCCCCCTCCCTCGGCTGAGAAAAGGGGACACAGTCTTCTAGCTGATGGTCACTCTGAGGGGAGGGAGTAGCGGTGTGGCTGCCTCTCACCCGACTCACCGCCCCCACAATCCCCCTCCCTCGGCTGAGAAAAGGGGACACAGTCTTCCAGCTGATGGCGAAACTCAAGTCGCACTGCATTATGTATGCCACATGCACCAATTCATGTTGTTACTCTTATGACCAGAGAGAAAGTGAAATATTCCTCAATATTAAAAAAGACACAAGCTGCTAATAATAACAACGCAAGCTTATCGGAAAACACTTTGCTCTACTCATTCATTGCAGCTACAGTGCTGGTTGTAGCGCAGGGGTGTAGGCATGGGTAGCCAGGCCATGCCAGGCACACCCAATCAGATTGAGCAAAAAAACAAAAAAATAATACATTATTATTATTACAAAAATACTCCTCAGCAGCTCTCTGTATTCATTGAGTCTCTCTCCAGTCATGGTTAAAAACGTTTTGGTGACCACTGCCCTATATAGTGCACTACCTTAGACCAGGCCCTGGTCAGAAGTAGTGGACTATGTAGAGCATAGGGTGCCATTTGGGATGTAGAAAATGTAGCTGTTGGATGCTGATATTTTGCGAATAGTAAATGTTTTCTTTTTCCTTCCCCTTTGAGACGGAATAGGGATGGGGTGGAGTTTTTGTGCCTGGATTGATAAGGCAAGCTGCTTACATCCTTGTCTTATCTCTGGGCTCAAGGCTAATATTCTTTTTTTTGCTCATTGTCTTTTTTGTTGTTGTCGAGAAAAGCCGTATGACTTATCGTCATTCATTGTGGCTGTGTCTTTTCTTTAAAGCTGCTTTACCTCCTCAGTGCCAGCAGACCACATATGCATACCTCTCAAGGTTTTATCTATTCCAAGGATAAATATTTGGTGTGATTAATAGTTGTTTGTATCTGATTTAAGTGCTACGTGGGGGATGTACTCTTCTTTTATATGGGAACTTGTTCTTTTGATTTCTCTCAAGTTGACCTTTTCCGAGAGAATGGGTTTGGGAACAATGTTCCTGGCTCTCCCACTGAGGCAGAAGGTGTATCGCTTCATCACGCTAGATTTCACTTTATTCAATAAGGTTGCAATCTTTTTTCCGTACTGTTTGAAAACTGATGACTATTTCCTTCATATGTATTGCCTTTCGTTGTGTATTTACTGGAGAGATAAATTGCTTTTTCTCTCTCTCTCCCTCTCCCTCGCTCTCTCTCACCCTCACTCTCTCTCTCTCACCTTTGACCTCTCTCTCTCTCTCTCTCTCTCTCTCTCTCTCACACACACACACACACATACGTCACACTCTGCCCTTCATTCTTTCACACTCTTCTTGTAAATAAATACATGCAAAACGGCCTCATGCACAATCATTGGATTTAATCTGCATCCCAAACATCCTGTAAAAATCCTGCTCTGCTGTTCCATGTAGGGTCATTTGGGACTCAGTCCTGCTCTACTGGTTCATTTAGGGTCATTTGGGACTCAGTCCTGCTCTACTGGTTCATTTAGGATCATTTGGGACTCAGTGCTGGATGACGGGTGGGGGAATGAAGGAGTACTGATGGATGGGGGAATGAAGGAGTACTGATGGATGAGGGATGGGGAATGAAGGAGTGCTGATGGATGAGGGAATGAAGGAGTACTGATGGATGAGGGATGGGGGAATGAAGGAGTGCTGATGGATGAGGGAATGAAGGAGTACTGATGGATGAGGGGTGGGAGAATTAAGGAGTACTGATGGATGAGGGGTGGGGAATGAAGGAGTATTGATGGATGAGGGTGGGGGAATGAAGGATTACTAATGGATAGGGGGTGGGGGAATGAAGGAGTACTGATGGATGAGGGGTGGGGAATGAAGGAGTACTGATGGATGAGGGATGGGGAATGAAGGAGTACTGATGGATGAGGGGTGGGAGAATTAAGGAGTACTGATGGATGAGGGGTGGGGGAATGAAGGAGTACTGATGGATGAGGGGTGGGGGAATTAAGGAGTACTGATGGATGGGGGAATGAAGGAGTACTGATGGATGGGGGAATGAAGGAGTACTGATGGATGAGGGGTGGGGGAATGAAGGAGTACTGATGGATGGGAGAATGAAGGAGTACTGATGGATGAGGGGTGGGGGAATGAAGGAGTACTGATGGATGGGGGAATGAAGGAGTACTGATGGATGAGGGGTGGGGGGATTAAGGAATACTGATGGATGAGGGGTGGGGGAATTAAGGAGTACTGATGGATGAGGGGTGGGGGAATTAAGGAGTACTGATGGATGAGGGAATGAAGGAGTACTGATGGATGGGGGAATGAAGGAGTACTGATGGATGAGGGGTGGGGGGAATGAAGGAGTACTGATGGATGAGGGAATGAAGGAGTACTGATGGATGAGGGATGGGGGGAATGAAGGAGTACTGATGGATGAGGGAATGAAGGAGTACTGATGGATGAGGGGTGGGGGGAATGAAGGAGTACTGATGGATGAGGGAATGAAGGAGTACTGATGGATGCGGGAATGAAGGAGTACTGATGGATGAGGGAATGAAGGAGTACTGATGGATGAGGGAATGAAGGAGTACTGATGGATGAGGGGTGGGGGGAATGAAGGAGTACTGATGGATGAGGGAATGAAGGAGTACTGATGGATGAGGGATGGGGGAATGAAGGAGCACAGCATATAGTTTGGAAAGAAAATTGTATATACAGGTGTAGGTAAATTAGGATGGACAATGTCAAGAATACAGTATATACATACACATTTGGGACTTTGACAAAATAAGAAATATGACGCAGAGCACATGGAGAAGTAATTCAAGGAAATTATCACTTTGAGTTTAGGAACATATTTCACTTTGAATATAAACACACCCATAAAAAACACATTCATTCTCTATTATAGGCTAATACGTTTCTATTTTAATTTCCTTTGAAGTTATTTTTAGGAATATTCTGAAGTAATGACGGTCATTCTCTTTCCTCTTTTCCATGTTACCTTTCTCCCTGTCCGCCTGCCTGCTCCTCTCCAATTAAGGTAAGAGACTCCCTCATTTGTTTCTGTACCTCCATTAAATGCCCCAGTGGTCAATTATGGGGCTTGATAATGTCACACATAGTCCAATTAGGGGCTTGATAATGTCACACATAGTCCAATTATGGGGCTTGATAATGTCACACATAGTCCAATTATGGGGCTTGATAATGTCACACATAGTCCAATTATGGGGCTTGATAATGTCACACATAGTCCAATTATGGGGCTTGATAATGTCACACATAGTCCAATTATGGGGCTTGATAATGTCACACATAGTCCAATTATGGGGCTTGATAATGTCACACATAGTCCAATTATGGGGCTTGATAATGTCACACATAGTCCAATTATGGGGCTTGATAATGTCACACATAGTCCAATTATGGGGCTTGATAATGTCACACATAGTCCAATTATGGGGCTTGATAATGTCACACATAGTCCAATTAAGGGGCTTGATAATGTCACACATAGTCCAAATTCAAATAGACAATTGGAATGACCGCCTTCACATAGGCAATCGTTAGTACTATTACACAGCAGATCTAATCTGTTATTGTTATCTGTTAACAAACTAAAAGGCAATTAGCTAGTTGTACGCATAGAAATACAACTACTAGAATGGTCAATGTCATAATCGCGGTGATAATTCTATTGCTACTGGTATTCCATTTCTGTGGTATTTTTCTTTTGGACCTTCCTCCATCTTTGGTGCGCAGCAGCCACTTGATATATTTGGACGATGCCTCATTGGTTTGTGTTGAGATAATGAACGGTGAGTTTCTTTAGCACAGTGGCTAACTGCTACACAGTGCCCCAACCTGTGCACTCTCAGCAGTTAGGACCATGCTAACTGCTACACAGTGCCCCAACCTGTGCACTCTCAGCAGTTAGGGCCATGCTAACTGCTACACAGTGCCCCAACCTGTGCACTCTCAGCAGTTAGGACCATGCTAACTGCTACACAGGGCCCCAACCTGTGCACTCTCAGCAGTTAGGGCCATGCTAACTGCTACACAGTGCCCCAACCTGTGCACTCTCAGCAGTTAGGACCATGCTAACTGCTACACAGGGCCCCAACCTGTGCACTCTCAGCAGTTAGGGCCATGCTAACTGCTACACAGGGCCCCAACCTGTGCACTCTCAGCAGTTAGGACCATGCTAACTGCTACACAGGGCCCCAACCTGTGCACTCTCAGCAGTTAGGACCATGCTAACTGCTACACAGTGCCCCAACCTGTGCACTCTCAGCAGTTAGGACCATGCTAACTGCTACACAGTTCCCCAACCTGTGCACTCTCAGCAGTTAGGACCATGCTAACTGCTACACAGTGCCCCAACCTGTGCACTCTCAGCAGTTAGGACCATGCTAACTGCTACACAGGGCCCCAACCTGTGCACTCTCAGCAGTTAGGACCATGCTAACTGCTACACAGTGCCCCAACCTGTGCACTCTCAGCAGTTAGGACCATGCTAATTGCTAACTGTACCTGCCAGCTGGATACTGATCCATGGCTGAGTTTTATAAAAGCATTAGCCGGATGGATAACACAGAGTTGATGCTCACCACGGCGACTGTGAAAAACACTAGATCCACCAGACAATCTATTTTCGTCCTTCCAAGGCCAATCTGCTGCATATGAGAAAATACTGGCCATTAAGGTTGCCGAAGTCACTCAAAATACCTTGGTAAAATGCAAGTAAATGAGCTAGGTCTTACTAGATCACAATGTTACTAGCAACTACTACTGACAGTGTAATAGGAGGAAGCTGCAGACAGTGTTCCCACTTCGATACAGCACTTCCAAAGTAAGTGTCATCCCCATTATCAATGAGTCACTCTACTGAGCTTCCACTGTGATGTAGTAGCATGTTCCCTTCTTTCCTTTGCCTCGTGTTTAGTGGAGGAAGGATATGCTCAGAGGTTAGAGGAAGGAGGTAGAACCGCTGTCTCACTTCCAGTTTTTTGGGGGGCAGCGTTGATAGAGCGTTTCTATACTGTGTAATCAAAATGTGATATTCTGTTGTAATGTGTTCTCGGTCCATTCGAACAGGCAGCTCAGGACTATGCTACGTGGGTCAAAACAACTATGGAGTTAATGAACACGCATCTTCAATTTGACGAGTCGAGATGAGACAATGACATTTAGACAGTGATATAATCAACAGGAGTATCCATCCACAGGTTCCTCAGAGAGGAAAACAAACGCTTGGACCCAATAACTAGAGGTGCATTAATTAGCACACACTGTAGCAAAAACAATTTGCAACTTAAAAAGGAAACAAGAGTTTCCTATCGGACGAATCAGGTAGTCCCTCCTCATTTCTGTCCGTTTGCTTCAAGTGAATACACCCACTGATATGTTATCATTTTCAGAGACATCAAGTTGTTTCAGAGACAGATCCATTATAGATACACGTTACATTCAATACATTCAATGTAATGTTCAATATAATGTTATATTCAAAACAATGTTATAGCTTATTGGTGCACCAACACAAAGAACATTTCCTAAGATCCAACCCCAGCCTCTCCTACAGTAACAAAAATAGTGTTTTCCCTAGAACAACTAATCCATTGCTATTTAACATGCATGGGTGCAGGCCAGCAACATGGTCCTATCATTACATGCAGCCTGTAGTCTGTCTCAAGGCGCCCCGTGCTTTGGGAGCTGTGTCAAATCTGCCCCACAGTCCCACTAGTGAGATGTGATTACTGGCTTCCTGTTATGACCCAGACTCCCTTAGGACATGCCTAACCTGTGTTTGCCATATTCTTCAAAATAACAATTGTCATTCCAGGACTCTCAGGTCTATTGCCTGCACATTCACATTCTTAATTCGGTCATTTTTGTCCCGAAGCAGAGAGGAACATGTTCAAGGAATAATTTATTTTCAAATGGAGATGATGTTTATTGTGGGTTGTAAAATAAACATAATTCCACTCAATGTGCTTTGACATTGATGGGATTAGTGGACAATATTGTCAATACTGTTTGTCAGATTCTTTTCACTTTGAAACCACAGGAAATAGCAGACAGCGAGGTAGCATTGTGTGAACATACACGTCTTGTTACGAGGTAAGAATAGCTTATCCTGCTCTAACATCTTAATTTGCAAGGAAAGCACAGCGACTTATACAGAGCTATTGCTATTGTCATGTAGCAGATGCTATTATCCACAGCGACTTACAGTTAGTGCATTCAACTTAAAATAGCTAGGTACAGTACAAAGGGAAACCCAGCCGTAAGCTGCCCAGTGACGTGAGCCTACCAGACTAGCTAAATGCCTTTTGCGCTCGCTTCAAGGCAAGCAACACTGAAGCATGCATGAGCGCACCAGTTGTTCCGGACGAGTGTGTGAACACACTCTCCATAGCCGATGTGAGCAAGACCTTTATACAGGTCAACATTCACAAGGCCGCAGGGCCAAACGGATTACCAGGGCATGCACTCAGAGCATGCACGAACCAACTGGCATGTGTCTTCACTGACATTTTCTAACTCTCCCTGACCGAGTCTGAATTACTTACATGTTTCAAGCAGACCACCATAGTCCCTGTGTCCAAGAATGTAAAGGTAACCTGCCTAAATGACTACCGCCCTGCAGCACTCACATCGGTAGCCATGAAGTGCTTTGAATGGCTGGTCATGGTTCACATCAACACCATTTTCCCAGAAACCCTAAACCCACTCCAATTCGCATACTGCCCCAACAGATCCACAAATGACGCAATTTCAATCGTACTCCACACTTCCCTTTTCCACCTGGACAAAAGGAACACCTATGTGAAAATGAGGTTTGTTGACTGCAGTTCAGCGTTCAACACCATAGTGCCCACAAAGCTCATCAATAAGCTAAGGACCCTGGGACTAAACACCTCCCTCTGCAACTGGATCCTGGGATTCCTGATGGGCTACCCCAAGGTGGTAAGGGTAGGCAACAGCACATATTCCATGCTGATCTTCAACACCAGGGACCCTCAGGGGTGTGTGCCTAGTCCCCTCCTATACGCTCTGTTCACTCATGACTGCGTGGCCAAGCATGACTCCAACACCATCATTTAGTTTGCTGATGACACAACAGCCTTATCCACGACAACGATCAGACAGCCTATAGTGAGGAGGTCAGAGACCTGGCAGTGTGTTGCCAGGACAATAACCTCTCCCTCAATGTGAGGATGGAAAAACAACCTCTCCCTCAACAGGAAAAGGATGGCCAAACAGTACGCCAATAATAATATCTACTTGGCTGTAGATGGGGTGGGTCGAGAGATTCAAGTTCCTTGTTGTCCACATCACCAACAAACCATGATGCTCCAAACATACCAAGACAGTTGTGAAGAGGGCAAGACAACAGCTTTTCCCCCTCAGGAGACTGAATATATTTGGCACGAGTTCCCAGATCCTCAAAAAGTTCTACAGCTGCACGATCGAGAGCATCCTGACCGGTTGCATCACTGCCTGGTATGGCAACTGCTCGGCATCCGACCGTAAGGTGCTGCAGAGGGTAATGCGTATGGCCCATCACTGGGGCCAAGCTTCCTGCCATCCAGGACCTATATACTAGGTGGTGTCAGAGGCCCAAAAATTGTCAAAGACTCCAGTCATGGCAAGCAGAGTGCCAAGTCTAGGTCCAAAAGGCTCCTTAACAGCTTCTACCCCCAAGCCATAAGACTGCTGAACAATGAATCAAGTGGCCACCTGGACTATTTGCATTGTCACCCCCCCCCCGCACATTGACTCGGTACCGGTACCGTCTGTATATAGCCCCGTTATTGTTATGTAATTTTATTGTGTTGTTTTTTATAAATTGTTTTGCTTCAGTTTATTTTGTCAATATTTTCTTAACTTTATTTCTTAAACTGCATTGTTGGTTAAGGGCTTGTAAGTAACCATTTCTGCACCTCACCTCACCTCGGCTCATGTGACAAATACAATTTGATTTGATTTTACAGTACGACCACATAGAGAGATATTGCTATTGTTATTTAGCAGATGCTCGTATCCCCCCCCCCCCCGACTTACTTCACATCTTCACAACTCTATAGAGACACGTCTTCAAAAGTGTACTATTTTTCCATTTCTGGGAATGGTGCCGTTTGTGCACAAAGCCTCTCCCTGCAGGATGCAGCTGTTTGTACCTGGCTCCAATGCTAGTTGTCAGGTACAGCCAGATGAGTGCCAGGTACATTTGCCAGGTCCCAAGATGGGCAGCGGCAACACCTCCAAGTGCTCATAAGCCAACAGTTACCCGGCAACGCTCTTGTCATGGTGCTCTCTCTCTCTCTCCCCCCCTCTCTCTCTCTCTCTGAGAGGTGTGCTCTCCCTCTGTCTTTTTCTGTCTCTCTTATCCATCCCTCCCTCCCTTAATAATTTTCTCCCCCGCTCTCTCTCTCTCTCTCTCTGTCTCTCCCTCCCCCTCCCTCGCTGGGCCTCAAGCGGTCTCAGCTGAAGGATGTGTTTTTTCGATACACTACATTTCACTGCGCTGAGCAAGCCTCCTGTGGCCATGACTCATGCCCTGTGCTTATCTCTCCACTTGTCCTGGGTAGCCTTGTACCTACACTGTCTGTCGTCAAGGAATTCAGTGGAGGGGCAATGTCTCCTGTCGGACGTGTGAAAATCGATACAAAGTGGCTGAAAGCTTTGCTGTTGTACAGGGGATACTAGTTTAGTGGAGCCTTTCGGCCATTTTATCTGCCCTGTCTTGAAGCTGCCGAGACATAGTTTAGTAGATTTTAGATGGCTTCGCTAATGGATTCAAAGACTAAAGAGCACCTTGTAACGTCAGGTACTAAAATGTATCTTTCTCTGGAAATAGAAAGCCATGAAAGGCCATGAAAACTTTCTGTAAACTTTCTTTAAGATCAATACAAACTGTATGTCAATGCTTTTTCAAAAACAAGTCCAGAGGATGTATCTTCAATTCAGCAGTATCTAGTAGAGATCTGGGTGGTGGAAACAACCGAACCGGCACACAGATCAACAGATTGCAAGACGGACAAATACCTTTTGAAAATGTTACGACAGTTTTCTGAGCAAAGATAGTTCACTCAATATGAGTTCTGCTATCAAAGAGTTTTGTCAAGCTTTGAGGTGAGAGGGAATGAAAGTGAATCAGCCTAGGGCTTGATATTCATTAAACATGAGTTGGACTTAGTTCTACAGTAGTGGTAGTACTAGTAGTAGTTGGACTTAGTGCTACAGTAGTAGTAGTTGTTGGACTTAGTTCTACAGTAGTGGTAGTAGTAGTAGACTTAGTCCTACAGTAGTAGTAGTAGTAGTAGTAAGCTGGACTTAGTTCTACAGTAGCTGTAAAAGTAGTAGTAGTTGGACTTAGTCCTACAGTAGTGGTAGTAGTAGTAGTAGTTGGACTTAGTGTTACAGTAGTAGTAGTAGTAGTTGGACTTAGTTTTACAGTAGTAGTAGTATTAGTAGTAGTAATGTAAATGTAGTAGTTGGACTTAGTTTTACAGTAGTGGTAGTAGTAGTAGTAGTAGTAGTGATAGTAGTTGGACTTAGCTTTACAGTAGTAGTAGTAGTCATTGGACTTAGTTTTACAGTAGTAGTAGTAGTAGTATAGTAGTTGGACTTAGTTTTACAGTAGTAGTAGTAGTCATTGGACTTAGTTTTACAGTAGTAGTAGTGATAGTAGTTGGACTTAGTTTTACAGTAGTAGTAGTAGTAGTCATTGGACTTAGTTTTACAGTAGTAGTAGCAGTATAACTTCATCCTACAGTATCAATAGTAGTAGTAGTAGTTGGACTTAGTCCTACAGTAGTGGTAGTAGTAATAGTTTGACTTAGTCCTACATTAGTGGTAGTAGTAGTTGGACTTTGTCCTACAGTAGTGGTAGTAGTAATAGTTTGACTTAGTCCTACATTAGTGGTAGTAGTAGTTGGACTTAGTCCTACATTAGTGGTAGTAGTAGTTGGACTTAGTTTTACAGTAGTAGTAGTAGTAGTGATAGTAGTTGGACTTAGTTTTACAGTAGTAGTAGTAGTCATTGGACTTAGTTTTACAGTAGTAGTAGTGATAGTAGTTGGACTTAGTTTTACAGTAGTAGTAGTAGTAGTCATTGGACTTAGTTTTACAGTAGTAGTAGCAGTATAACTTCGTCCTACAGTATCAATAGTAGTAGTAGTAGTTGGACTTAGTCCTACAGTAGTTGTAGTAGTAATAGTTTGACTTAGTCCTACATTAGTGGTAGTAGTAGTTGGACTTAGTCCTACATTAGTGGTAGTAGTAGTTGGACTTAGTTCTACAGTAGTGGTAGTAGTAGTTGGACTCAGCTTCCATCTTTGGTAATGGCATTCTAAATCTCTTTCGGACTAAAGCAGGAGTTTTTTGTTGTTGTTGTTTGAAAGCATGTCCCAATTATCTCTCCTTCCTCCCAAAATTAGCACATTGTTCACTTCCCTTTACTGATCTGAATGTAAATGACTGGTATAAGAAGTATGGAAACTCCCATAGCCCATTCTGCAGCTAATAGAGTGCTTTTAGATTTTAGTAGTAGTGAACGAGTGTACACTTGAGAGAAAGTACATATTATTGGGACACACGACCAGTCTGTACTGAATAAGAAGCTAATATTTAAAGTGGCCATCTTTAATATTTTACGGTGCTGGGAGCAGTGTCCTGTCCTATGTGGGTTGAGGCTTGACAATAGCACCGATCTCTCCTGGCTGCCAGTTGAATTGCTGCATGGAGATTGTGGGACACACACACACACACGGTCTCTGAGCTTTTTGCTATTGCATGAGCAGTGCCAGAACAAGCAGAGCGGTTCTCTAGATCACGTTTGAAGTGCTGATTGAAATTAAAATCTCTTGTTGGTGAGTGGAACCCTGGTGAAATCCATGCTCAATCAGCCAAAGTAGCTTCTAGTGGGATACTAAATGGCATTCTTAATAGGGCATACACATGCCAAAAGAGAATCCCTAACAATCCCTGAGACTGATACACATGCCAAAAGAGAATCCTTAACAATCCCTAAGACTTATACACATGCCAAAAGAGAATCCTTAACGATCCCTGAGACTTATACACATGCCAAGAGAGAATCCTTAACAATCCCTGAGACTGATACACATGCCAAAAGAGAATCCTTAACAATCCCTGAGACTGATACACATGCCAAAAGAGAATCCTTAACAATCCCTGAGACTGATACACATGCCAAAAGAGAATCTTTAACAATCCCTGAGACTGATACACATGCCAAAAGAGAATCCTTAACAATCCCTGAGACTGATACACATGCCAAAAGAGAATCCTTAACCATCCCTGAGACTGATACACATGCCAAAAGAGAATCCTTAACAATCCCTGAGACTGATACACATGCCAAAATAGAATCCTTAACAATCCCTGAGACTTCTTTGCTAACTAGTTTGCTTTAAAATTATTTAAGACCTTAGCTTAGGAGACTGGCTTGTTCTCATCAGTTGTACCTGTGGTGCAGAGAGCGAGAGAGAATGTTTACTGTTCATTTGTATTGTTTATTTCACTTGCTTTGTTTCCCATGCCAATAAAGGCCCTTACATTGAAATTGAATTGAGAGAGAAACAGTAATGAAGCGAAATAGCAAGACTCTCTGTCTCTGTCTGCCTCTGTCTGTCTCTGTCTGCCTCTGTCTGCCTCTGTCTGTCTCTGTCTGTCTCTGTCTGCCTCTGTCTGTCTCTGTCTGCCTCTGTCTTGCTATTTTGCTTCATTACTGTTTCTCTCTCAATAGAAAGAGGTATAGACAATAGAAAGAGAGAGAGAGAGAGACAGACAGAGGTATAGACAATAGAAAGAGAGAGAGAGAGAGAGACAAACAGAGGTATAGACAATAGAAAGAGAGAGAGAGAGAAAGAGAGAGAGAGACAGACAGAGGTATAGACAATAGAAAGAGAGAGAGAGAGAGAGAGAGACAGACAGACAGACAGACAGACAGACAGACAGACAGACAGACAGACAGACAGACAGACAGACAGACAGACAGACAGACAGACAGACAGACAGACAGACAGACAGACAGACAGACAGACAGACAGACAGACAGACAGACAGACAGAGGTATAGACAATAGAAAGAGAGAGAGAGAGAGAGAGACAGACAGACAGAGAGACAGACAGAGAGACAGACAGAGGTATAGACAATAGAAAGAGAGAGAGAGAGAGAGAGAGAGAGAGAGAGACAGACAGACAGACAGAGGTATAGACAATAGAAAGAGAGAGAGAGAGAGAGAGAGAGAGAGAGAGAGACAGACAGACAGAGAGACAGACAGAGGTATAGACAATAGAAAGAGAGAGAGAGAGAGAGAGACAGACAGAGGTATAGACAATAGAAAGAGAGAGAGAGAGAGAGACAGACAGACAGACAGAGGTATAGACAATAGAAAGAGAGAGAGAGAGAGAGAGAGAGAGAGAGAGAGAGAGAGAGAGAGACAGACAGAGGTATAGACAATATATAAAGAGAGAGAGAGAGAGAGAAATAGGAGGTCCTAAAGCAGCACCTAGATCTTCAGCACAGATTATTTCAGACCTGGGCACTGACAGTGAATCTCAGTAAGACAAAAATAATGGTGTTCCAAAAAGGGTTCAGTTTCCAGGACCACAAATACAAATTCCATCTACACACCATTGCCCTAGAGCACACAAAAAACTATACCTTTCTCGGCCTAAACCTGACTTCCACAAAGCTGTGAACGATCTGAGAGACAAGGCAAGAAGGACCTTCTACGCTATCAAAAGGAACATAAATTCGACATCCCAATTAGGATCTGGCTAAAAATTCTTGAATTAGTTATAGAACCCATTCCCCTTTATGGTTGTGAGGTCTGGGGTCCGCTCACCAACCAAGATACTCTACATGCAGAATTCTGCAAAAACATCCTCAGTGTAAAACGTAAAACCCCAAATAATGCATGTAGAACAGAATTATCAAAATTCAACCACCTAATAGGAAGTGATTCCCAAACTTTCCCAAACAAATCCAATTTTGATGGACTCCCATTGGGTGAAATACCACAGTGTGCCATCACAGCAGCAAGAAAAGTGAAGAACAAACACCATTGTAAATACAACCCATATTTAAGTTGATTCATTTTCCCTTTCGTACATCATTATAACACTGTACATAATATGACATTTAAAATGTATCTATACCTTTGGAACTTTTGTGTGTGTAATGTTTACTGTTTATTTGTTATTGTTTATTTCACTTTTGTTTATTATCTATTTCACTTGCTATGGTAATGTAAACAGAGGTTTCCCATGTCAATAAATCCCATTGTATTGAATTGAATTGAGGAAGGGAGGAGGAGGCAGTGAGTACACACCTGACCAGGGATTGGAGGCATGGGCTGGCAAGCAGCCCTCTGCATCTGTCACAGCCAGTGAGTGTGGGTGGCTGGAGGCCATTTAGTTCTGATTTGAGCCCAGTGGGGAGCCCACAGGGGCTGCCCATAATAGAGCTCCACCTGTGTGATAGATCATCTGTGACACACATGGGCTTTGATGAGAGACATGGCCACAGGCACCGTAACCTAGCTTAGCAGGCATAAAATAAACACTTGAAACTAGATCCCCTACATACTGGTCTTGACGAGAAGGAAAACAACTGTTGGGGAGATTCTCTTCTGTTCAACCAATCCAGAAATGTGGAGGAGGAGTTAAGATGGAGTGTCGCCCTGTAAACGTCCAAAAGCGGAAGTCGTGTCAGACTCTCTTTCCATTTCCCCTGAACACTGGAACATCCGGTTGTTGGGGACTCGTCACAGGCTACAGGCACAACGTCCAGCCAGATAGGGCCCACAGAGACACAGGTCCACAGAGACATTTACATTTACATTTAAGTCATTTAGCAAACGCTCTTATCCAGAGCGACTTACAAATTGGTGCATTCACCTTATGACATCCAGTGGAGCAGCCACTTTACAATAGTGCATCTAAATCTTTTAAGGGGGGGGGTGAGAAGGATTACTTTATCCTATCCTAGGTATTCCTTAAAGAGGTGGGGTTTCAGGTGTCTCCGGAAGGTGGTGATTGACTCCGCTGTCCTGGCGTCGTGAGGGAGTTTGTTCCACCATTGGGGGGCCAGAGCAGCGAACAGTTTTGACTGGGCTGAGCGGGAACTGTACTTCCTCAGTGGTAGGGAGGCGAGCAGGCCAGAGGTGGATGAACGCAGTGCCCTTGTTTGGGTGTAGGGCCTGATCAGAGCCTGGAGGTACTGAGGTGCCGTTCCCCTCACAGCTCCGTAGGCAAGCACCATGGTCTTGTAGCGGATGCGAGCTTCAACTGGAAGCCAGTGGAGAGAGCGGAGGAGCGGGGTGACGTGAGAGAACTTGGGAAGGTTGAACACCAGACGGGCTGCGGCGTTCTGGATGAGTTGTAGGGGTTTAATAGCACAGGCAGGGAGCCCAGCCAACAGCGAGTTGCAGTAATCCAGACGGGAGATGACAAGTGCCTGGATTAGGACCTGCGCCGCTTCCTGTGTGAGGCAGGGTCGTACTCTGCGGATGTTGTAGAGCATGAACCTACAGGAACGGGCCACCGCCTTGATGTTAGTTGAGAACGACAGGGTGTTGTCCAGGATCACGCCAAGGTTCTTAGCGCTCTGGGAGGAGGACACAGTGGAGTTGTCAACCGTGATGGCGAGATCATGGAACGGGCAGTCCTTCCCGGGAGGAAGAGCAGCTCCGTCTTGCCGAGGTTCAGCTTGAGGTGGTGATCCGTCATCCACACTGATATGTCTGCCAGACATGCAGAGATGCGATTCGCCACCTGGTCATCAGAAGGGGGAAAGGAGAAGATTAATTGTGTGTCGTCTGCATAGCAATGATAGGAGAGACCATGTGAGGTTATGACAGAGCCAAGTGACTTGGTGTATAGCGAGAATAGGAGAGGGCCTAGAACAGAGCCCTGGGGGACACCAGTGGTGAGAGCACGTGGTGAGGAGACGGATTCTCGCCACGCCACCTGGTAGGAGCGACCTGTCAGGTAGGACGCAATCCAAGCGTGGGCCGCGCCGGAGATGCCCAACTCGGAGAGGGTGGAGAGGAGGATCTGATGGTTCACAGTATCGAAGGCAGCCGATAGGTCTAGAAGGATGAGAGCAGAGGAGAGAGAGTTAGCTTTAGCAGTGAGGAGCGCCTCCGTGATACAGAGAAGAGCAGTCTCAGTTGAATGACTAGTCTTGAAACCTGACTGATTTGGATCAAGGGTCAAGCGGGCAGGTTGTTGGGCGGCCGGCCGTCACAAGACGCGAGATTTCATCTGGAGAGAGAGGGGAGAAAGAGGTCAGAGCACAGGGTAGGGCAGTGTGAGCAGAACCAGCGGTGTCGTTTGACTTAGCAAACGAGGATCGGATGTCGTCGACCTTCTTTTCAAAATGGTTGACGAAGTCATCTGCAGAGAGGGGAGGAGGGGGAGGAGGATTCAGGAGGGAGGAGAAGGTGGCAAAGAGCTTCCTAGGGTTAGAGGCAGATGCTTGGAATTTAGAGTGGTAGAAAGTGGCTTTAGCAGCAGCGACAGAAGAGGAAAATGTAGAGAGGAGGGAGTGAAAGGATGCCAGGTCCGCAGGGAGGCGAGTTTTCCTCCATTTCCGCTCGGCTGCCCGGAGCCCTGTTCTGTGAGCTCGCAATGAGTCGTCGAGCCACGGAGCGGGAGGGGAGGACCGAGCCGGCCTGGAGGATAGGGGACATAGAGAGTCAAAGGATGCAGAAAGGGAGGAGAGGAGGGTTGAGGAGGCAGAATCAGGAGATAGGTTGGAGAAGGTTTGAGCAGAGGGAAGAGATGATAGGATGGAAGAGGAGAGAGTAGCGGGGGGAGAGAGAGCGAAGGTTGGGACGGCGCGATACCATCCGAGTAGGGGCGGTGTGGGAAGTGTTGGATGAGAGCGAGAGGGAAAAGGATACAAGGTAGTGGTCGGAGACTTGGAGGGGAGTTGCAATGAGGTTAGTGGAAGAACAGCATCTAGTAAAGATGAGGTCGAGCGTATTGCCTGCCTTGTGAGTAGGGGGGAAGGTGAGAGGGAGAGGTCAAAAGAGGAGAGGAGTGGAAAGAAGGAGGCAGAGAGGAATGAGTCAAAGGTAGACGTGGGGAGGTTAAAGTCGCCCAGAACTGTGAGAGGTGAGCCGTCCTCAGGAAAGGAGCTTATCAAGGCATCAAGCTCATTGATGAACTCTCCGAGGGAACCTGGAGGGCGATAAATGATAAGGATGTTAAGCTTGAAAGGGCTGGTAACTGTGACAGCATGGAATTCAAAGGAGGCGATAGACAGATGGGTAAGGGGAGAAAGAGAGAATGACCACTTGGGAGAGATGAGGATCCGGTGCCACCACCCCGCTGACCAGAAGCTCTCGGGGTGTGCGAGAACACGTGGGCGGACGAAGAGAGCAGTAGGAGTAGCAGTGTTATCTGTGGTGATCCATGTTTCCGTCAGTGCCAAGAAGTCGAGGGACTGGAGGGAGGCATAGGCTGAGATGAACTCTGCCTTGTTGGCCGCAGATCGGCAGTTCCAGAGGCTACCGGAGACCTGGAACTCCACGTGGGTCGTGCGCGCTGGGACCACCAGATTAGGGTGGCCGCGGCCACGCGGTGTGGAGCGTTTGTATGGTCTGTGCAGAGAGGAGAGAACAGGGATAGACAGACACATAGTTGACAGGCTACAGAAGAGGCTAATCTAATGCAAAGGAGATTGGAATGACAAGTGGACTACACGTCTCGAATGTTCAGAAAGTTGAGCTTACGTAGCAAGAATCTTATTGACTAAAATGATTAAAAATTTTACAGTACTGCTGAAGTAGGCTAGCTGGCAGTGGCTGCGTTGTTGACTTTGTAGGCTAGCTGGCAGTGGCTGCGTTGTTGATTCGGGGGCTAGCTGGCTAGCTAGCAGTGTTGATTACCTGTGTCTCTGTGGGCCAGTGTCTCTGTGGAGACACTGGCCCACAGAGACACAGGTCCACAGAGACACTGGCCCACAGAGACACAGGTCCACATAGACACAGGTCCACAGAGACACAGGTCCACTGGTCCACAGAGACACTGGCCCACAGAGACACAGGTCCACAGAGACACTGGCACACAGAGACACAGGCCCACAGAGACACTGGCCCACAGAGACACTGGCCCACAGAGACACAGGTCCACATAGACACAGGTCCACATAGACACAGGTCCACAGAGACACAGGTCCACAGAGACACTGGTCCACAGAGACACTGGCCCACAGAGACACTGGCCCACAGAGACACAGGTCCACAGAGACACTGGCACACAGAGACACAGGCCCACAGAGACACAGGTCCACAGAGACACAGGTCCACAGAGGCACTGGCCCACAGAGACACAGGTCCACAGAGACACAGGTCCACAGAGACACTGGCCCACAGAGACACAGGTCCACAGAGACACAGGTCCACAGAGACACAGGTCCACAGAGACACAAGTCCACAGAGACACAGGTCCACAGAGACACTAACCACCACTGGATAAGATAGACTGTCTGGGGCAGACAGACAGACAGACAAGCAGACAGACAGACAGAGACAGGCAGACAGACAGAGAGAGACAGACAGACAGAGATAAAGGTTCTTTAAAGGGTTCTCCTATGGGGACAGCCAAATAACTCTTTTAGATTATAAATAGCACCTTTTATTTCTAAGAGTGTAGGATGTGTTTTGTAAAGTTCAGAACAATTATTAGTCCACATGGAATGCACCCCATGAGGAATACATTGCTGTCTGTTCCTCCTCCGTCTGTTCTTCCTCCTTCTGTTCCTCCTCTAGCTGTTGCTCCTCTAGCTGTTGCTCCTCTAGCTGTTGCTCCTCTAGCTGTTCCTCCTCTAGCTGTTCCTCCTCTGGCTGTTCCTCCTCCGGCTGTTCCTCCTCCAGCTGTTCCTCCTCCGTCTGTTCCCCCTCCGTCTGTTCCTCCTCCGCCTGTTCCTCCTCCGCCTGTTCCTCCTCCGCCTGTTCCTCCTCTAGCTGTTCCTCCTTCAGCCGTTCCTCCTCTGTCTGTTCCTCCTCCATCTGTTCCTCCTCTAGCTGTTCCTCAGTCTGTTCCTCCTCTAGATGTTCCTCCTCCATCTGTTCCTCCTCCATCTGTTCCTCCTCCGTCTGTTCCTCCTCCGTCTGTTCCTCCTCTAGCTGTTCCTCCTCTAGCTGTTCCTCCTCCGTCTGTTCCTCCCCTGTCTGTTCCTCCTCTAGCTGTTCCTCCTCCGTCTGTTCCTCTTCCGTCTGGTCCTCATCCGTCTGTTCCTCCTCTAGCTGTTCCTCCTCCGTCTGTTCCTCCTCCGTCTGTTCCTCCTCTGTCTGTTCCTCCTCCGTCTGTTCCTCCTCTAGATGTTCCTCCTCCGTCTGTTCCTCCTCCGTCTGTTCCTCCTCTGTCTGTTCCTCCTCCGTCTGTTCCTCCTTGGTCTGTTTCTCCTCCGTCTGTTACTTCTCTAGCTGGCTGCTGAAATGTGTGGCTCTAAGTCAATGTGACACAGTAACACCCAACTGAACCTCTTTTATGAGCCGACAGTGCCAACTAGTTTTCCAATCGCTGTTAATGGCACGCTAATTTTAAAGTAAGAACAACTTCAAGAAATGTTATGCAATTAGCTGTTTTAATAAGGAAAGTGTTTTATTTGCAATGACGGTGTTAATGGTTGTTTTACCTACCTTAGGTGAATGCACCGTCACTCTGGATAACAGCATCTGCTAAGTGTAAATTGTTCATTATAACAGACCCAGACCAGTAGCTGCCTTCGTCTCGTGTGCTCATCATCGGATTTTCAGTAGATGTCTTTATAGCAATACAGTATCTTGTATCCCAACATCTGTCCCCTGGACGCATAGTGCCTAACTCCTTAACGTTTTTCATAGAATATAAGCAAAAACTACATTTATATAAGGAATATTTTTATTTTACCAGGCAAGTCAGTTAAGAACAAATTCTTATTTTCAATGACGGCCTAGGAACAGTGGGTTAACTGCCTGTTCAGGGGCAGGATGACAGATTTGTACCTTGTCAGCTCGGGAGTTTGAACTTGCAACCTTCCGGTTACTAGTCCAACGCTCTAACCACTAGGCTACCCTGCCGCCCCATAATATATAGGAACATATAAGGAACATAAGCTACATTTAGATAAAGAATATAAACTATATTTTGCATCTCCTCAAACTACCCCCAGAAAACATTTATTATTATTATTCGACCATGCTGGTCATTTATGAACATTTGAACATCTTGGCCATGTTCTGTTATAATCTCCACCTGGCACAGCCAGAAGAGGACTGGCCACCCCACATAGCCTGGTTCCTCTCTAGGTTTCTTCCTAGGTTTTGGCCTTTCTAGGTAGTTTTTCCTAGCCACCGTGCTTCTACACCTGCATTGCTTGCTGTTTGGGGTTTTAGGCTGGGTTTCTGTACAGCACTTTGAGATATCAGCTGATGTACGAAGGGCTATATAAATACATTTGATTTGATATCATTCGTGCTTACGCTGGAAGGTAAATTCCCTCATGAACATGTACCGCAGATCAAAGCAACGTAGCAGAGGTCTGTCTGGGTCATTGGAGCTAGCTGCCGCGTTAAGGATGTTGGCTAACATCCTATATAAGGAAAAGGTCCAATGGCGATATACTTTTTTGTTAATTAACTTGTGTCTCTAACTTTACTCGACTCGCTTTACTTTCTGAACTTTCTCCACTTTTTTAAAGAAGCAGCTAGCTAATAGTGAAGGGGATAGAAGAAATAATTGATAGGACACAATCTTCCTGCTCATTTCACAAGGGAGGAGCAAGAACTGTACTGAGCTCCAACTGTCCTCACCACAGAATGAATAGTCTTAAAGTCTACTGCACATGGCTCCATTTCACACTCCTACCAGCCCTTCTTCCCTTCTATCCCCACCTCTCCCTGCCTTCTCCTCTTCTGAACTGTCTTGCAGAGTTATCCATTTAAGCCTACAACCTAAACCAATTATTCACTATCCACTAATAGCAAGTTGTGAAACGATTTTTTACAGGGTGAAAATATTTGGCATCTGCTAGTGACAATAGCCAATGCCATCTGTCTTATAAAGCAGAAACCTGGTGATATAATATTTTTAGGGCCCTGTGTTTTTGTTAATCATGTCACATGACCTTGATTTTAACCTTTATTTTAAGCGTTTTCCAAAAATGAGTATTAGACCAAAAATGAAAGCAATGTGACAGTTTGATGAAAAAGCATTAAATTAAGGTTCAAATCCAGGTCATGTGAGATGATTAACCAAACCTCAGGGTCCTAATTATATATTGTATATTATCTGAAACCTTGTATGTGTAGGGCTGTGAATACTACACGTTTGTTTCCATGACGGTATCCGTAGAATAATCTATGCTATTTAAGACACTTTATTGAAAGCGATTTATAGTCATGCATGCATACATTTTTTGTATGGGGTGCCCACCGCGGGACTCAAACCCACAATAATGGTGTTGCAAATACCATGCTCTACTAATCGAGGCACAGAGGAATTTAAGACTTGTTGGTCAGACCATTGCCTCTTCATCCTACTGTATTATTAATCTTGGGGATGGGATGTATACAGTATTACCGTGGATTTCGCTCTGTGCCTTTGCTGTGCTGTTTCACTAGGCGGGTCACTCCTGGGCAGATTGGAATGTTCTCGGGTGTGCTGTTTCACCAGGCGGGTCACTCCTGGGCAGATTGGACTGTTCTTGGGTGTGCTGTTTCACCAGGCGGGTCACTCCTGGGCAAATTGGAGTGTTCTCGGGTGTGCTGATTCACCAGGCGGGTCACCCCAGGGCAGATTGGAGTGTTCTCGGGTTTGCTGTTTCACCAGACGGGTCATTCCTGGGCAGAGTGGTCTCGGTTGTGCTGTTTCACTAGGCGGGTCACTCCTGGGCAGATTGGACTGTTCTCGGGTGTGCTGTTTCACCAGGCGGGTCACCCCTGGGCAGATTGGAGTGTTCTCGGATGTGCTGTTTCACCAGGCGGGTCACCCCTGGGCAGATTGGAGTGTTCTCGGGTGTGCTGTTTCACCAGGCGGGTCACTCCTGGGCAGATTGGAGTGTTCTCGGGTGTGCTGTTTCACCAGGCGGGTCACTCCTGGGCAGAGTGGTCTCGGGTGTGCTGTTTCACCAGGCGGGTCATTCCTGGGCAGAGTGGTCTCGGGTGGGCAGAGTGGTCTCGGGTGTGCTGTTTCACCAGGCGGGTCATTCACCTGGGTCCTTCCTGGGCAGAGTGGTCTCGGGTGTGCTGTTGTCCCTGGGCAGTGTGCTGTTTCACCAGGCGGGTCATTCCTGGGCAGAGTGGTCTCGGGTGTGCTGTTCACCAGGCGGGTCACTCCTGGGCAGATTGGACTGTTCTCGGGTGTGCTGTTTCACCACTCCTGGGCAGAGTGGTCAGGCGGGTGTGCTGTTTTCACCAGGCGGGTCACTCCTGGGCAGAGGTGTGCTGTTTCACCAGGCGGGTCACTCCTGGGGTGTGCTGTTTCACCAGGCGGGTCATTCCTGGGCCTGGGCAGAGGTGGGTCACTCCTGGGCAGAGTGGTCTCGGTGTGCTGTTTCACCAGGCAGGTCCTTCCTGGGCAGAGTGGTCTCGGGTGTGCTGTTTCACCAGGCGGGTCATTCCTGGGCAGAGTGGTCTCGGGTGTGCTGTTTCACCAGGCAGGTCCTTCCTGGGCAGAGTGGTCTCGGGTGTGCTGTTTCACCAGGCGGGTCACTCCTGGGCAGGAGGTCCTTCCTGGGCAGAGTGTCTGGTTTCACCAGTGGTCTCAGAGTGGGTGTGCTGTTTCACCAGGCGGGTCATTCCTGGGCAGAGTGGTCTCGGGTGTGCTGTTTCACCAGGCGGGTCACTCGGGTGTGCTGTTTCACCAGGCGGGTCACTCCTGGGCAGAGTGGGCTCGGGTGTGCTGTTTCACCAGGCAGGTCATTCCTGGGCAGAGTGGTCTCGGGTGTGCTGTTTCACCAGGCGGGTCCTTCCTGGGCAGAGTGGTCTCGGGTGTGCTGTTTCACCAGGCGGGTCACTCCTGGGCAGAGTGGTCTCGGTGTGCTGTTTCACCAGGTGGGTCAGCAATGTCATTGTTTCACCAGGCGGGTCATTCCTGGGCAGAGTGGTCTCGGGTGGACCCTGGAGCAATGTCATTGGTGACGTACAGTAACAGTGGCACAACATTGACGTTATTGTAGAATGGTTGCCTCAGATCACACCTCATTGTGCCAACGTTTCAGTGACTATCCCATGTTTGTTACTTTCGTGTTGTTGTGGTCCCACTGCACCTGAGATCATTTGTGATGTGCTCATATATAATCATCCTGCTTTGTTTTCTGCTATTAGTATTCCTAACATTTTTATAATGCCTAAAACACACACACACACACACATCACCTTGGGCAGGCAATGGAGGGTAAAGTTAGTGCAGATGGTACTCATGCTACAGCCTGAGTAGCACAGTCACAGTGAAGACAACCCTGCTCAGAGGGAGCAGCACAGAACAGAGCAGTCACAATGAAGACAACCCTGCTCATAGGGAGCAGAACAGAGCAGAGTAGAGCAGTCCCTGATTAGGGTCCATTTGATCGAAACTTCCTCTTTTTATGCTCAGTGGCTGTGGGCTTGTAAAGCTGCTGGTGAGTCAGGTGCTCGTTAGCGAGCCCACGGGGGGCTGGTGTGTGTAGGCCAAGACTCCCAGGGGAGAGATAATCACCCTGTTATTAATGAAACACACTGCAGGACCAGGGGGGTGGCTCGGGGTGGGTTGGGGTGTTAAGGTGGGGGAAGTGGTGCTTTCTTCTCTTTGTCTGTTGTCGCTCTCTGATGTAACAAACTCACAGGCAGTTCCCTGTAATACCAGATCCTTTATTAAGACATCCTCAGTGTGTGGACGCACACATATTACAAAGAAAATATTTGGCATACGACCTCAGATCCTCAAAAAGTTCTACAGCTGCACCATCCTGACTGGTTGCATCCCCGCCTGGTATGGCAACTGCTCGGCATCCGACCGTAAAGCGCTACAGAGGGTAGTGCGTACAGCCCAGTACATTACTGGGGCCGAGCTTCCTGCCATCCGGGACCTCTATACCAGGCGGTGCCAGAGGAAGTTTCCAAAAATTAGCAGACTCCATCTACCCACGTCGTAGACTGTTCTCTCTGGAACCGCATGGCAAGCGGTACCGGAGTGCCAAGTCTGGGACCAAAAGGCTCCATAACAGCTTCTACCCCCAAGCCATAAGACTGCTGAACAGTTAATCAAATAGCTACCCAGACTATTAGTATTGACCTCCTTATTTTATTGTTATTTATTTGCACTGACTTGATGTACACCCACTGGACTCTAACCACATACTACACTGACACTCCAACACACACACACACACACACACACACACACACACACACACACACACACACACACACACACACACACACACACACACACACACACACACACACACACACACACACCACACACACACACACACACACACACACACACACACACACACAAACGGGGCGGCAGGGTAGCCTAGTGGTTAGAGCGTTGGACTAGTAACCGGAAGGCTGCAAGTTCAAACCCCCGACCTGACAAGGTACAAATCTGTCGTTCTGCCCCTGAACAGGCAGTTAACCCACTGTTCCTAGGCCGTCATTGAAAATAAGATTTTTTTTTTCTTCACTGACTTGCCTAGTTAAATAAAGGTTAAATAAAAAAATAAGCTGCTACTCTCTGGTTATTATCTATGCAAAGTCACTTTACCCCTACCTTCATGTACATATTACCTCGACTAACCCGTACCCCCTGCATATTGACTAGGTACCAGTAGCCCTTGTTTTTACCCTAGTTACTGTTATTTAATTGCGTTACTATTTTTCCTTTAGTTATTTAGCACATGTTTTGTACTTACTTTGTTTTTAAACTCTGCATTGTTGGTTAAGGCTTGTAAGTAAGCATTTCACAGTAATACCTGTTGTATTCGGCGCATGTGACAAATACATTTGATTTGATTTGAAAAAGATACTTGAAAGATATGTGGTTGAAAAGGAACATCTTACACGATTTATGTCAAGTTAATACTCTTATTTTAGGCCCCTTTCCTTTGTGTGAGGTCAAGGTCGATCTACAAATGAGGCCCTGGAACTTGATTGGATAATGTGTCCTATTCATTGGGAATATGCCTCATAATTCCAATGCCGAAATGTCTATACTCGTCCCCTTGATGTCTTTCTCATAAAATATATATTTGTCCTCTTAATTTGAGCTATTTTCGAATTTCGGTATTCAAAACAGAACTAATTGCAACATATAGACCAAATCTCCCCGCTGTGTACTGTACAAATGTTGTGAAGTCACAACGACTAACTTTGATCCACTGCTATCCAAGCATCCTCACTGGTAATGCATCTGGTAACTGGATCCAATGGTCCTATCCAATGGTCCTATTCTTTTCTCCATGGAGCCGTGGTGATTCTTTGTAGTTTTCCCTAAATAAACAACCTGAGAGAGAGAGAGAGAGAGAGAGAGAGAGAGAGAGAGAGAGAGATGGAGTGACGAATCACAGAGAGGCTTTAATCATACTTTCCTCTGAAGACGTCACTTATTTTTCTTCCGTCTTCTCGTTCCCGGTGCCAGCTCATTAATTTAATTAAGTAATTAGCGGTGGAGGTGGCATGTTAACTGGCATCGCCTCAAAGACTGATTGTTATGGAGCCTCAGGATGTCTGGGGGGCCTGGCTTGGATTGGCCGTTATTCAGACTTGTGTTGTTTTCTTTTTTTCTTCAGATGTGTCGGATGAGAAGCCCTGTGGCGTTGATTAAATGTTCATGTTAGAGTGTTAACCAGGCACGAAGCCCTCTCACCGCAAAACCAACATGTTGTTAAACAGGACAGAGACGCAGTTGGTGGTTCTAACAGGGAGGTAGCTTGAGAAAGCCAATTGAAGAGTGTTGGGCTAATCATGTACTAATTGCTGTGTATATGTTGAGGTTACTCTTCTGAAGGCTGAGCACTGAGGAGTAGAAGTAGGTAGCCTGTCACAGAGTACATTATAACTGAGCGTAGGGGAGATGAGGTGGTCTCCACAGAGTACACTATAACTGAGCGTAGGGGAGATGAGGTGGTCTCCACAGAGTACACTATAACTGAACATAGGGGAGATGAGGTAGTCTGTCCACAGAGTACACTATAACTGAGCGTAGGGGAGATGAGGTAGTCTCTACAGAGTACATTATAACTGAGCGTAGGGGAGATGAGGTAGTCTGTCCACAGAGTACACTATAACTGAGCGTAGGGGAGATGAGGTAGTCTGTCCACAGAGTACACTATAACTGAGCGTAGGGGAGATGAGGTAGTCTGTCCACAGAGTACACTATAACTGAGCGTAGGGGAGATGAGGTAGTCTCTACAGAGTACACTATAACTGAGCGTAGGGGAGATGAGGTAGTCTCTACAGAGTACACTATAACAGAGCTTAGGGGAGATGAGGTGGTCTCCACAGAGTACACTATAACTGAGCGTAGGGGAGATGAGGTAGCCTCTACAGAGTACACTATAACTGAGCGCAGGGAAGATGAGGTAGTCTGTCCACAGAGTACACTATAACTGAGCGTAGGGGAGATGAGGTAGTCTCCACAGAGTACACTATAACTGAGCGTAGGGGAGATGAGGTAGTCTCCACAGAGTACACTATAACTGAGCGTAGGGGAGATGAGGTAGTCTCTACAGAGTACACTATAACTGAGCGTAGGGGAGATGAGGTAGTCTCCACAGAGTACACTATAACTGAGTGTAGGGGAGATGAGGTAGTCTGTCCACAGAGTACACTATAACTGAGTGTAGGGGAGATGAGGTAGTCTCCACAGAGTACACTATAACTGAGCGTAGGGGAGATGAGGTAGTCTCCACAGAGTACACTATAACTGAGTGTAGGGGAGATGAGGTAGTCTCCACAGAGTACACTATAACTGAGCGCAGGATATAGTGGGGACACACAGCAGCTCAGTGAGGTGGTGAATGATGCAGGCAGATTGTGTCTGGTGTCTGAATGGTGATGATGATGGTGAGGATGATGTCATAAAGCAGAAGAGTAACAGTGCACTTCCACGTCAGCCTGCTGATTCATGGTGTCTGGTGAACAGGTGGAGAGACAGGAAAGCGGCAGCAGATTTTGGGGATGAGAGAGTCGTGGATCGCACACACGCACGCACACACGCACACACACACTAACACACTCGCTCACACAAACAGACGCACATACACACACGCGCTCGCTCACACACACACGCAGTCGATCAAATTCAATACATGTTTATCATGGTCAGCTGACTTTTATCATGGTCAGTAAAAGCTACAGCAGCCGTAAGAGCAGTAGAATAAATGGTTTGCGATTAAGGTACTTATTCAAAATGGCGGCAGCAGTAGCTATAGATTCTAGAAGTAGTAAAGGTCCATTGCGTAAATGGTTTGTTTGTTTTGGCCCTATGGTAGCATTGCATTGCCAGTAGTTGCAGTAGACGAAGTAGGTCTGGTTAGACGTAGTTGTTACAGTAGCGCTGATGTGTAGTTAGCTGAGTCATGCTAAAGTTACCCTTAGTGCCACTGCGTCATCATTGTCTATTTTAACTGTTCTCTTGAACCCATCTGGCTTCCTGTTGGCATGTTTTCTCTTCCTGTTTTGTTTCCCTCTCTGCATAGAGACTTGTGGGAATTCTAGCCGCCCCCCGGCTGTACTGGAACTCGTCTGCATTGCGCCGGTGACCTCTAGGGAGAGCTAAGTAGAGCATCATTACGGTGCATCACCTTCCTGGATGGTTGTGAATTAGATGGGTTGCTCTCCTTGGGACGGCCCTAACAGATTGAAGGTGAAATTTAAAATGGTTAAGGTAAGGGTTAAGGTTACGGTTAGGTAAGAGTTATGGTTATGGTTAGGGAAAGGGTTAGAGTTTAGGGTTAGAGTTAGAGTCAGGGTTAGGGTTTAGGGTAGGGACATACCAAGGATACCGGATAGCACTTACTGAATGACATATACAACCCCGCTATAACAGTTTACAACACAGAGTGCAACTGCAGAGTGCTACTGTAGCTAGCAGTACTCCATCAGATACCATTAGAACAGAAAGACCAGGAAACCTATAGGGATTATAAACAGGGTGGTTCGAGCCCTGAATGCTGATTGGCTGACAGCTGTGTTTATCAGACCAGACACAGATTAAGACCAATCGTGGACTATAAAGCGATGTCAATAAGAGAATCCTCCTGTCCATGGATACACTTGTTATGTTGAAAACGGGTATCATCTCCCTGCCAGAGCAATCTATTTACCTGGCTGTAGTAGCAATAGCAGTGGTGGAAAAATTACCCAATGGTCGTACTTGAGTAAACGTAAAGATATCTTAATAGAAAATGACCCAAGTAAAAATGAAAGTCACCCGGGATAATGCTACTTAAAAAATAAAAATGAATGTACCCCCTAATTTCGTAGTATCCAATTATTAGTAGTTACTATCTTATCTCATCGCTACAACTCCTGTACGGGCTCGGGAGAGATGAAGGTCGAAAGCCATGCGTCCTCCGAAACACAACCCAACCAAGCCGCACTGCTTCTTAACACAGCGCGCATCCAACCTGGAAGCCAGCCGCACCAATGTGTCAGAGGAAACACCGTGCACCTGGCGACCTTGGTTAGCGTGCACTATGCCCGGCCCACCACAAGAGTCGCTGGTGCGTGATGAGACAAGGATATCCCTACCAGCCAAATCCTCCCTAACCCGGACAACGCTAGGCCAATTGTGCGTTGCCCCACAGACCTCTCAGTCGCGGCCGGCTGCGACAGAGCCTGGGCGCGAACCCAGAGTCTCTGGGTTGCAGTGCCCTAGACTACTGCGCCACCTGGGAGGCCCTAGGACAATACTACTTGAGGAAAAGTCTAAAAGTAATTATTTTTACATTCTTAATCATCAAAAGTAAAAGTATAAATAATTTCAAATCCTAATTTTAAGCAAATCGGACAGCACCATTTTATGTGTTTAGTATGGGTAGCAATGGGCTCACTCCAACACCTACACATCATTTACAAATAAAGCATGTGTGATTAGTATGGGTAGCAATGGGCTCACTCCAACACCTACACATCATTTACAAATAAAGCATGTGTGATTAGTATGGGTAGCAATGGGCTCACTCCAACATTCACACATCATTTACAAATAAAACATGTGTGATTAGTATGGGTAGCAATGGGCTCACTCCAACATTCACACATCATTTACAAATAAAGCATGTGTGATTAGTATGGGTAGCAATGGGCTCACTCCAACACTCACACATCATTTACAAATAAAGCATGTGTGATTAGTATGGGTAGCAATGGGCTCACTCCAACACTCACACATCATTTACAAATAAAGCATGTGTGATTAGTATGGGTAGCAATGGGCTCACTCCAACACGCACACATCATTTACAAATAAAGCATGTGTGATTAGTATGGGTAGCAATGGGCTCACTCCAACACCTACACATCATTTACAAATAAAGCATGTGTGATTAGTATGGGTAGCAATGGGCTCACTCCAACACTCACACATCATTTACAAATAAAGCATGTGTGATTAGTATGGGTAGCAATGGGCTCACTCCAACACTCACACATCATTTACAAATAAAGCATGTGTGATTAGTATGGGTAGCAATGGGCTCACTCCAACACCGCACACATCATTTACAAATAAAGCATGTGTGATTTAGTAGCAATGGGCTCACTCCAACACCACACATCATTTACAAATAAAGCATGTGTGATTAGTATGGGTAGCAATGGGCTCACTCCAACACTCACACATCATTTACAAATAAAGCATGTGTGATTAGTATGGGTAGCAATGGGCATCATTTACAAATAAAGCATGTGTGATTAGTATGGGTAGCAACACTCACACATCATTTACAAATAAAGCATGTGTGATTAGTATGGGTAGCAATGGGCTCACTCCAACACTCACACATCATTTACAAATAAAGCATGTGTGATTAGTATGGGTAGCAATGGGCTCATCCAACACTCACACATCATTTACAAATAAAGCATGTGTGATTAGTATGGGTAGCAATGGGCATCATTTACAAATAAAGCATGTGTGATTAGTATGGGTAGCAATGGGCTCACTCCAACACTCACACATCATTTACAAATAAAGCATGTGATTAGTATGGGTAGCAATGGGCTCACTCCAACACTCACACATCATTTACAAATAAAGCATGTGTGATTAGTATGGGTAGCAATGGGCTCACTCCAACACTCACACATCATTTACAAATAAAGCATGTGTGATTAGTATGGGTAGCTCACTCCAACACTCACACATCATTTACAAATAAAGCATGTGTGATTAGTAATGGGCTCACTCCAACACTCACACATCATTTACAAATAAAGCATGTGTGATTAGTATGGGTAGCAATGGGCTCACTCCAACACCTACACATCATTTACAAATAAAGCATGTGTGTTTAGTATGGGTAGCAATGGGCTCACTCCAACACTCACACATCATTTACAAATAAAGCATGTGTGTTTAGTATGGGTAGCAATGGGCTCACTCCAACACGTACACATCATTTACAAATAAAGCATGTGTGATTAGTATGGGTAGCAATGGGCTCACTCCAACACCTACACATCATTTACAAATAAAGCATGTGTGTTTAGTATGGGTAGCAACGGGCTCACTCCAACACTCACACATCATTTACAAATAAAGCATGTGTGATTAGTATGGGTAGCAATGGGCTCACTCCAACACTCACACATCATTTACAAATAAAGCATGTGTGATTAGTATGGGTAGCAATGGGCTCACTCCAACACTCACACATCATTTACAAATAAAGCATGTGTGATTAGTATGGGTAGCAATGGGCTCACTCCAACACTCACACATCATTTACAAATAAAGCATGTGTGATTAGTATGGGTAGCAATGGGCTCACTCCAACACTCACACATCATTTACAAATAAAGCATGTGTGATTAGTATGGGTAGCAATGGGCTCACTCCAACACCTACACATAATTTACAAATAAAGCATGTGTGTTTAGTATGGGTAGCAATGGGCTCACTCCAACACTCACACATCATTTACAAATAAAGCATGTGTGTTTAGTATGGGTAGCAATGGGCTCACTCCAACACGTACACATCATTTACAAATAAAGCATGTGTGATTAGTATGGGTAGCAATGGGCTCACTCCAACACCTACACATCATTTACAAATAAAGCATGTGTGTTTAGTATGGGTAGCAACGGGCTCACTCCAACACTCACACATCATTTACAAATAAAGCATGTGTGATTAGTATGGGTAGCAATGGGCTCACTCCAACACTCACACATCATTTACAAATAAAGCATGTGTGATTAGTATGGGTAGTAATGGGCTCACTCCAACACCTACACATCATTTACAAATAAAGCATGTGTGATTAGTATGGGTAGCAACGGGCTCACTCCAACACTCACACATCATTTACAAATAAAGCATGTGTGATTAGTATGGGTAGCAATGGGCTCACTCCAACACCTACACATCATTTACAAATAAAGCATGTGTGATTAGTATGGGTAGCAATGGGCTCACTCCAACACCTACACATCATTTACAAATAAAGCATGTGTGATTAGTATGGGTAGCAATGGGCTCACTCCAACACCTACACATCATTTACAAATAAAGCATGTGTGTTTAGTATGGGTAGCAACGGGCTCACTCCAACACTCACACATCATTTACAAATAAAGCATGTGTGATTAGTATGGGTAGCAATGGGCTCACTCCAACATCATTTACAAATAAAGCATGTGTGATTAGTATGGGTAGCAATGGGCTCACTCCAACACCTACACATCATTTACAAATAAAGCATGTGTGTTTAGTATGGGTAGCAATGGGCTCACTCCAACACTCACACATCATTTACAAATAAAGCATGTGTGTTTAGTATGGGTAGCAATGGGCTCACTCCAACACGTACACATCATTTACAAATAAAGCATGTGTGATTAGTATGGGTAGCAATGGGCTCACTCCAACACCTACACATCATTTACAAATAAAGCATGTGTGTTTAGTATGGGTAGCAACGGGCTCACTCCAACACTCACACATCATTTACAAATAAAGCATGTGTGATTAGTATGGGTAGCAATGGGCTCACTCCAACACTCACACATCATTTACAAATAAAGCATGTGATTAGTATGGGTTAATGGGCTCACTCCAACACCTACACATCATTTACAAATAAAGCATGTGTGATTAGTATGGGTAGCAACGGGCTCACTCCAACACTCACACATCATTTACAAATAAAGCATGTGTGATTAGTATGGGTAGCAATGGGCTCACTCCAACACCTACACATCATTTACAAATAAAGCATGTGTGATTAGTATGGGTAGCAATGGGCTCACTCCAACACCTACACATCATTTACAAATAAAGCATGTGTGATTAGTATGGGTAGCAATGGGCTCACTCCAACACCTACACATCATTTACAAATAAAGCATGTGTGTTTAGTATGGGTAGCAACGGGCTCACTCCAACACTCCACATCATTTACAAATAAAGCATGTGTGTTTAGTATGGGTAGCAATGGGCTCACTCCAACACTCACACATCATTTACAAATAAAGCATGTGTGATTAGTATGGGTAGCAATGGGCTCACTCCAACACTCACACATCATTTACAAATTGTGATTAGTATGGGTAGCAATGGGCTCACTCCAACAACACATCATTTACAAATAAAGCATGTGTGATTAGTATGGGTAGCAATGGGCTCACTCCAACACTCACACATCATTTACAAATAAAGCATGTGTGATTAGTATGGGTAGCAATGGGCTCACTCCAACACTCACACATCATTTACAAATAAAGCATGTGTGATTAGTATGGGTAGCAATGGGCTCACTCCAACACGCACACATCATTTACAAATAAAGCATGTGTGATTAGTATGGGTAGCAATGGGCTCACTCCAACACTCACACATCATTTACAAATAAAGCATGTGTGATTAGTATGGGTAGCAATGGGCTCACTCCAACACTCACACATCATTTACAAATAAAGCATGTGTGATTAGTATGGGTAGCAATGGGCTCACTCCAACATCATTTACAAATAAAGCATGTGTAATTAGTATGGGTAGCAATGGGCTCACTCCAACATCATTTACAAATAAAGCATGTGTGTTTAGTAAGTCTGCCAGATCAGAGGCAGTAGGGATGACCAAGGATGTTCTCTTAATACTGTGAATTGGTGTGCGAACTGGACAATTTTCTTGTCCTGCGTAGCATTCAAAATATAACTATTACTTTCGGGTGTCAGGGAAAATGTATCAAGTAAAAAGTACATTATTTTCTTTTGGAATGTAGTGAAGTAAAAATAAAAGTTGTCAAAAAATATAAATAGTAAAGTAAAGTACAGATACCCCCCAAAAACGACTTAAGTAGTACTTTAAAGTATTTTTACTGAAGTATTTTACACCACTGAATAATAGTACATTTTTAAAGTACCCAAAACCATTCTGTGAATTGACTTGACCATGGTGTAAAAAAAAAATACTGCTCAAATAATTCATTGCCGATTCAATGAAATTCAGCCTTAGGACTCAGTGCCGTCCAGACAGATAAACATTCTGTGTGTTTAGCTATTGCGCCAGCTAGCGCCCCGCGCTTAGCTAGCTAATGACTACTTGTGTCAAGCCACACAGCGTTATGACCTCGCAGCTAATTTGTGCCCCATCCCTGAACCACCCACCCACCCCTACAGACAACAGCAGCACATTATAATGCTTTCACACATAAGAGCAGGTCAACAGAGTAAATAACATGCTATATGTTTGTTAGCCAGAGCAGACTGCCCGGTCCTGGACACACTCCATACATCAGTAGACATATGTACTAAATGGTTAATTGGCTCCACCATAAAGACACCCCCCCACACTGCTGAATCAAGGAGTCTTGTGCTGACATAAACGGCCGGCCTCCCATCGAGTCCACCGTGTTAAATCATGTATCAGAACACTATACTTATACGTGTCATTAGCAGCATTAAGTTGCTGGTTAGAATCCACAAGTCCACTGTTTAATGAGGCGTTACACAAACCCGTTACATACATACCATAAAGCCAACTCAATACTTTTACAGTGAGCTTACTTATGTTATGTTAAGTTATGGTGTTAGTTTGGATCATTCGGATGTATGTGTTATTAATTTCCCCTTTACACAGACAGTCATTTCCCCATTACACAGACAGTCATTTCCCCTTTACACAGACAGTCATTTCCCCTTTTACACAGACAGTCATTTCCCCATTACACAGACAGTCATTTCCCCATTACACAGACAGTCATTTCCACATTACACAGACAGTCATTTCCACATTACACAGACAGTCATTTCCACATTACGACAGTGGTATTAGTGTAAAATTATAGTGAGGCTAAAATATGCACTCATCTAGGTGCAATGGGGAAATTATTGTTGAAGCGTGTTTGCCTGTCTGTCTATCACCTCTCAACCCTCAGCCCTACAACTATACAATACATATTCTACACAATGTCCTGGCCCGCTCTCCCATATCAGCTTGCCCCTGCTCTCCCATATCAGTTGTTCTCCTGCTCTCCCTTATCAGCTGGCCAATGCTCCTGCCAGACACCTGCCTGTGTCCTGCCTTGGGGCAATGGCATGGTGTCAGGACTCATTCAACCTGCCTGACATGTCCTCTGTCCTCTCTCTACCAGACTGGGCCAGACCTACATGCTGCCACTGGGCAGATTAGGAGTTATCTCCCAAACAGGACCTCACACTCACAGGTACTCTAAAATGACATCTGAGGTGATATTGGCTTGGCTACTTGGATGGTAATGTTGGCTCAATTGGTAGAGCATGTGTTTGATTTCTGCTAACACACACCATATGAAAAATACATGCATGACTGTAAGTTGCTTTGGATAAAAGCATCTGTTAAATGGCATATATTGTTAGTTGCGATATGTAGCAGTTGGTGACGTTTAAGATGAGGGAGGACTGTATTCATATTGGATGAGTGTCATTCATATTCCATTCATCCAGCTCAATGTAACATCAATAGGTTTAGACTACTACATGATACTATAATTTTCCCAATACTATTATGAGGTTGCTACAACCTAGCCTACGAATGAAAGTTTATAATGTAGGTGCACAGGTCGAGAGAAAAGTTAGTGTAATCAAGGTGACAGACAATTACACATTCGATACCTCCTTGCACACTCTTGCCTGCATCTAGCTGATCTAGGGTGTAATCATTAGTCCAACAGTTGCAAACAAGAGTTTCTATTGGACAAATGTTGGTATGTTTATCCCCATTTTGTTGCGTTTGCTTCTGTTTAAGAAACATTTTTCAACAGAATCCGCGGAATGAATACACAACTGATCACACGCAAACACAGTTCACTTACGTAGCCAGGTCGCAGTTGCAAATGAGAACTTGTTCTCAACTAGCCTACCTGGTTAAATAAAGGTGAGAAAAAAACGGGGAAAAAAACGTAGCAGCCACATACAAACAGCATGCTCATTTAGCTCCTTCTCACATCCTTCTTCCTTCTTACATCTACGCGCTCTCCTCCTCTCACCTTTTCGCTTTGCTTGTGAACTGAAATGCACAACACATCAGTTTTCCGTGACTAGGCGAAAAAACCTTTCCAAGCCAAACCTTCATATCATAACTGCTAACCATTACACACAGCTTACCTACATTGTCATAGCGACTAGAACTGGCGCGTTAGTAAACCCGCTATAATCACGTAGTACAGTGTACAGTTAGCAACCAGTTTAAATCAAAATCAAATCAAATTTTATTTGTCACATACACATGGTTAGCAGATGTTAATGCGAGTGTAGCGAAATGCTTGTGCTTCTAGTTCCGACAATGCAGTGATAACCAACAAGTAATCTAACTAACAATTCTAAAACTACTGTCTTATACACAGTGTAAGGGGATAAAGAATATGTACATAAGGATATATGAGTGAGTGATGGTACAGAGCAGCATACAGTAGATGGTATCGAGTACAGTATATACATATGAGATGAGTATGTAGACAAAGTAAACAAAGTGGCATAGTTAAAGTGGCTAGTGATACATGTATTACATAAGGATGCAGTCGATGATGTAGAGTACAGTATGCATATGAGATGAATAATGTAGGGTAAGTAACATTATATAAGGTAGCATTGTTTAAAGTGGCTAGTGATATATTTACATAATTTCCCATCAATTCCCATTATTAAAGTGGCTGGAGTTGGGTCAGTGTCAATGACAGAGTGTTGGCAGCAGCCACTCAATGGTGGCTGTTTAACAGTCTGATAGCCTTGAGATAGAAGCTGTTTTCAGTCTCTCAGTCCCAGCTTTGATGCACCTGTACTGACCTCGCCTTCTGGATGATAGCGGGGTGAACAGGCAGTGGTTCGGGTGGTTGATGTCCTTGATGATCTTTATGGCCTTCCTGTAACATCGGGTGGTGTAGGTGTCCTGGAGGGCAGGTAGTTTGCCCCCGGTGATGCGTTGTGCAGACCTCACTACCCTCTGGAGAGCCTTACGGTTGAGGGCGGAGCAGTTGCCGTACCAGGCGGTGATACAGCCCGCCAGGATGCTCTCGATTGTGCATCTGTAGAAGTTCGTGAGTGCTTTTGGTGACAAGCCGAATTTCTTCAGCCTCCTGAGGTTGAAGAGGCGCTGCTGCGCCTTCTTCACGACGCTGTCAGTGTGAGTGGACCAATTCAGTTTGTCTGTGATGTGTATGCCGAGGAACTTAAAACTTGCTACCCTCTCCACTACTGTTCCATCGATGTGGATAGGGGGGTGTTCCCTCTGCTGTTTCCTGAAGTCCACAATCATAGCAGTTACACCGGGGCCCGCATTGGCAATAAATTAATCAAACCAAAATCATAATTACTGTATAAGTCTATGGAAGGGGGTGAGAACCATGAGCCTCCTAGGTGTTGTATTAAAGTCAATGTAACCAGAGAAGGACAGAAACTAGCTGTCCTCCAGCTACACCATGGTGCTACCCTACAGAGTGCTGTTGAGGCTACTGTAAACCTTCATTTCAAAACAGTGTGTTTTAATCAACTATTTGTTGATGTAAATATATTTAGTATAGTTTTATCTAAAAAGTATAACTTTTTTAATGTTTCACTATTTACATGTTTATGAAATTCACTGAGGAGGATGGTCCTCCTCTTCCTCCTCTGAGTAGCATCCACTACTAGAGATATTGGGCTATACTGTACATTGTGTTCCTCCTCTGGGTTGAACCTTTCTGTATACTGCCCCATTATCCGCCTTAGCTGGCGTGGACCTGATGACTGCCTTTACTGTTGTCTCTGATTTTGGTTTAGTGAAATGGGAGATGACCAAACAGCTGGATTAACCATACTGGACACACAGCAGCGATGTGTTCTCTCCTCTCCCAACATCTGCTGTCAGTTTGCTTAGCATGCTTTAATCAGTGGAAATCTTCATAATCCACACACACACGAGAGTGTTGTGCGTGTGTCTCTGTTAGTCTCTCTGTGTGTGTGAGTGGTGTGTGTGTGTGTGTGTGGTTGCACAGCTGATGTGATGTGAGGCCTCTACCGTGCTGCTGGTTTTTGAAGAACACTCATATATGCAATTTAGGGAATGTAATTGGAAGTTGTCCGGAACAGAACATGTGCTGCGTATTGATTGATTGGGCAAGGTGAACTCAGTGGAGGGTTAATTTGAATGATTCTGTTTGATGTTTTCAGATGCCATGGTTCCTGACGAGATGGAGCACAGCAATCAATGAAGTAAAACATGTTGAAAACAACACTTGTTTTCTTGTTGTTTTGCTCATTGCTATTCTGCATTGTGTATGCTAGTTTGTTGTCCATCATATTTCCTATGTGATTGGTTTCACTCTGTAAATGCATGTTTTAAAATGGAGGCTTGGACATCATAGAAGCTTGTTGTTGTTTTGGGTGGAACTCTCACTCATTTCAGCCATTTTGCAGATGCTCTGATCTAAAACAACTTACAATTCATCTTAACATAGCTAGGTGGGACAACCCCACATCACAGGCATAGTAAGTACTGTAGTATGTGTAGTGAGCCTTAACCGCCCTAGCCAAATGCCGATCTTCCCCAGGTGGGTATCTACCCACGGAGTCTGCAGAGAAGCTGGTGTGTGTGTGTGTGTGTGTGTGTGTGTGTGTGTGTGTGTGTGTGTGTGTGTGTGTGTGTGTGTGTGTGTGTGTGTGTGTGTGTGTGTGTGCATGTGTGTGTATGAGAGTGGTTGTATTGCATATCTGTGAATGAATCTTTGGCTCTGTGTTCATTCAGCTAGTGATGGGCATCTAATGCAGCTCTGCGAACGGCATGACTGGCAATGACTGGCGCTATCCTCCTGGTGATCATCCACTTCCTGATGACTTCTAGCTTGCATCCCAAATGGCACTCTATTCCCTTCATAGTGCACTACTGTTGACCAGGACTCATAGATCTCTGGTCAAAAGTAGTGCACTATAAAGGGAATAGGGTGCCATTTGGGACAACGACCTATTTTTATTTTATTTTATTTATTTAACTAGGCAGGTCAGTTAAGAATAAATTCTTATTTACAATGACGGCCTACACCGGCCAAACCCTAACCCAGACGACCCTGCGCAAATTGTGCGCCGCCCTATGGGACTCCCAATCACTTCTGGTTGTGATACAGCCTGGAATCAAACCAGAGTCTGTAGTGACACCTCTAGCACTGAGATGCAGTGCCTTAGACCGCTGTGCCACTAGGGAGTATCTATTCACACATATCTATGAGGTTATTAGTGTCTCCTGTTCAGATGGCTAATGTTGATCCGAACAACATTTGGCCCGCGTTGCGTAGATGTCGACACTATTGAACCTGTTTACTGTAGTTATGGTAATCCTAGCGTAATCTCCCTAACCCAGAATGCCACAATACCTAAACATGTGTGTTGTCTTAGAAGCAGCATGTTGGACATCAGGCCCTATGTGTTTCCCATGTTCTGACCCGTTGTTATTGATCTAGCTCAACAGATGCTAACAATTCTTTGGTTATGAACAAGATAAATCTGGCAAGCACACACAGATGTTCTAATTGACCGAGTTACAGAATTCAGAAGTGATCAAACTTGCATTCTACGTTGTCACTGACTCTTAAATTATTAAGCAGAGTGATTTTTTCCCACACACTCATTTATTTTAATTTGTCTGCTTATTGACTTTCAGATTCTTCCTAAATAGGTTCTAATTTATTATGGATGAACTTGAGCGAAGATTTAACATTCAGGGAAGTGAGTGAGCGTTTGTATGTGTGTTAGAACATGAGCACACACTCTGAATGGCTGTCTGCCAGGGTGCCTGATCACTGCTAGCACAGTGTTCCGAGAGGAGGCGCTACACACTCAAACTCCCGTCGCTCAGGTGGGCCACACCGCCCCGTCTCACTCTCAGTGACCGAGGGGAGAAGCAGCCCGTTGGACCTAGTGTGCGGCAATAGGGCTGCTCAGTGGCAAAGAAGTGTGGTCAACTTTGGCTTTAATCTGCTCTGTGATTGGCTGGCTGGTTTGTCAATCAGCAGCTGCATGGCTACATGGTGTATTAATTTCCCCAGTGTTTTCTGTTGTCAGGTTTGCTGCTCTGACCAATATTTACTAAAGCCTCCCCATACGTTATCAATGCGTTCCTACTGAAAGGAACGGAAAGGCTGCAACCCAGAGCTTCAGAGACGTCATTAAGCACAACATTGACGAACCTATGACCTCTGTTGTCAGGGGGGACATACATGCATGCTGGATCCAGTCAATCATGAATGTCTTTTAGCCATCGATTTCCTGCTCCTCTGGCTTAGAGCTGCTGAGGGAGCGGGCCGAAGCTCTTTCCCTGTGGAGACACGAGAGCTTTTACACTTGTGTAATCAATCACTCTCTCCCGCAGGTTTGCACACCTTTCATTGTGCACACACACACACGCACGCATGCACACACACACACACAAACACACACATTCATGCATGTGTACGCTCACAGCCACGTACACACACACAATCAATATGGTAATGTAGCCAACACAACTTTAGAGATCAAATCAGAGCTCATCTGTTGTCTCCCTTCTCCTAAGTCTGTTTGAGAAAGTCAAACATTGGTCAACACCTAGTTAGGATGGAGATCAAGGTCTTAACAACGGCAGGGGTACAATTAACGACCACTGACAACCATTAACAACGTGTCTAGTGGGACTAGATACCTTGTTGTATTGACTGCTTTACATAAAGCCAGTCTCCGATGCCCAATTTCGACTTTGTGTGTGCATAGGACGGCAGTTTGCCAACGTGGTACTCAAAAGGTCATTGGATGAACTTAGGTTGTAGGTATTTGATGACCTCCCTCTAGCCTTTCCTCTAAGAGGATTGGCGTCACATCAGCCATGATGAAAGCATGTTGGGCAGAGCTGGATTCAATCTTTCAAATACTTTTGGAGTTTGATGATTATTCTATTGGTTCCTATATGTGCCAGGAAAGTTCAATCAAGCCCAGATTCAGTATTTCAAATTACTTCAAATAGTATTTGAACCCAGGTCTGATATTAGTTTGGAATGAAGGGACGCGACCCATCTCTATATGCTGTTTTTCACTACACTGAGAGATCAGAATACCATTAGAGTCTGTCTGACCTGTGATCCAGCTGTCTGGCCCCACTATATTGCCTGATATATTAATAAACAGCCCAGTTGCCGTGTCTTCATGTTATAACCATACAACACAATTCCCAGCCCGCGTCTTTCTCTCGCACTGGAGGAGAAATTACATTCTACTTGTTGATTGATTGAGTGAAATTTGAGAATAAATCTGGGGAATCTGCACTTGTAGAGTTATATCTGGCAAAAGCTCAGTGGGCTGTCACTGTGGGCTGTGTCTGATACAGCCTGAAAGAAAGAGATTTATAATGGCAGAGGCTTGGCTAGGATGAAGGTCAGCATCCAACAACAGGGAGACTACCAATAACCCTTCCCCCCCTCCAGCTTACTGGGTCTCCAGAAGAATGGATGGAAGGACAGGGGAAGCATCGCTTGTGAAAAGGCAAGGCTTCGGGCTACTCTTTTCCCTTAAGGCACACAACTCGAGCGGCAACTCCTTTATTCAAACGATGCCTGTTGTCAACGCTTGATCAGCCGGTGCGACACATTCTTTTCAGTGGGCTGATACACTCAGTGACCCGCCAACACCTACAAACATGCATTCATTCTGCTCCATTTGAGGGAATCATAATTACAGTTTCTTTACTTGGCAGATGCAATTATATCAATCGACTGTCTTTTATTAATATATTTTTATTTTTATCCATTCGTCTCTAGGCAATAGCTGGTGTATTGCTCCAAGGCCACACCACTACTGTTGGTGTCTTCAATCATAAACCCCTGTTTATCCATTGTGCCCCTTCATTGTCAATGCATATCTTACTCCTATCTTGAATTATTCTGGAATGTGTGGACAACATGCATGAGACTCTCTGTGGGAAAGGATCGAGACCGGGTCGCGACAAAACAGTGGCAGCCAGCTCATGTATGATGAGTCCTCTGATGATTTGAATCTGTGCTCCATTGAGAATTCTTACTAAGGAACTCCAGTGTAGATTTGGCCTTGTGTTTTAGGTTATTGTCCTGCTCAAAGGTGAATTCATCTCCCAGTGTCTGGGAAAGCAGACGGAACCAGGTTATCCTCTATTATTTTGCCTGTGTTTACTTCCATTCAGTTTCTTTTTTATCCTGAACAACTCCCCAGTCCTTAACAATTACAAGCATACCCATAACATGATGCAGCCACCACTATGCTTGAAAATATGGAGAGTGTGTCACGTCTAATCAAGGTGGGTGGAATCAGGCGCAGAGAGCAGATAGCGATATAAAGTTTTATTCTCCAGTGAACAAAAACAAACACGGTCAACCCAAATACACACAGGGTGAAATTATCCAACACAGGATAACAGACTAACCGGAGAATAAGAAACACAAAAACACCGATAGACGAAATGAATGACAACATAAACAATCCCGCACAAAACAAGGGTGGGACAACCTACATTATATACAGACACTAATTAACTAAACAACACACAGGTGCAACCAATCAGACAAAACCAACAGATACACGAAAAGGGATCGGTAGTGGCTAGTAGGACGGTGACGACGAAAGTCGTGACAGAGTGGTATTCAGTAATGTTTTGTATTGGATTTGTCCCAAACATAACACTTTGTATTCAGGACAAAAGGGTATTGCTTTGACACATTTTTTGCAGTGTGACTTTGGTGCCTTATTGCAGACAGGATGCACGTTTTGGAATATTTGTATTCTGTACAGGCTTTCTTATTTTCATTCTGTCAGTTAGGTTAGTATTGTGGAGTAACTACAATGTTGTTTATCCATCCTCAGTTTTCTCCTATCACAGCCATTAAACTATGCAACTGTTTTGAAGTCACCATTAGCCTCATGGTGAAATCCCTGAGTGGTTTCCTTCCCCTCTGACTCCGGTGGGGGGAGCTTTCAACTCCGGAAAAATATGGAGAAGGATAGCTTTCAGCATCAAACACAGTACATGTAAGGGCCTGTAAACAGGTATTATGCCAATTGCAGTCCATTTCTCTGGAATACTTGCACTTTTCTTAAATTTACAGTATATCTTCACACTTATATGTATGCGCCGGGGAAGCATAGGAAATAGATGGGAAAGTATTGTTGCTCTCAGAGAAAAGGGAAACTTTTTTAGATCCTGAAAAAACACAAAATGAAGTACAACATGAACAAAGTTATCGTTGTGTGTACTTTCTGTAGAAGACTAGGCTAACAGGTTATGTGCAATGAAACTAGCTAGACCCATTCAGGCTGTAACCATTCAACTATAAACTAATACTGTATAGCATGAACATTACAATCAGTTCAACACAAATAAACCAATGTCACAAATCAGGAAAACTATGTAGAAGAAAATCGGATTATTGTGACGAGCAATGCTGTGAAAATCAGGAATGTACCAAGGCTACCACGTTCCTAACGTTGGCTATAGCTAGCGGCAGTGCTTGGTGCAGTGGCAAGAGAGATAACTGTGGCCACATTACTTACTCAAAGCCATTTTTGCTGCATTTCTCCTGCCATGTTCGCCACTGTATCAGACCCAGTAACAGTTTGAACACAAGCCCTGGCAATCAACTATGCTAGCTAACTATGCTAGCTAACTATGCTAGCTAACAGTTGTCGCTCAACAGCAAGCAAGTAACTCTGTAGCTAACGTTACTATTCGGACAGTTATAACTTGTAGTCCTACTGAAGCACATAGCTTTCTAACTAGCGTCATTTTAAGGAGAACAAAAACTACTTACATTTGAATCCCACCGCAGAAGCTTTGCTATTCACCATCTTCCAAGTTGTTTTGTTGTTTAATTGAAGAGATCTAGTTATCAAAACTCGCAGTGCCCCTGTTCCAATGCGTTGAGGCTGTAAAATTCCCGAAAAGTGTGCATCGAATTCTACAAAATGAGCTAAACATCCTGGCATTTAAAGCATACTTGTTTTTTTTCTCGAAAAATCACATACTATAACCATTTCTATTTTCACATCAAACTACTGTGATGATACTATTACTACTACTACTACAGTAGACATCAAACCACTGTGGTAATACTACTAAGGTATACACATCACTGTGGTGATACTACTACTGCAGTATACACAATAAACTACTGTGGTGATATTACTACTGCAGTATACATCAAACTACTGTAGTGATACTACTACTGCAGTATACATAATAAACCACTGGGGTGATATTACTACTGCAGTATACACATCAACCTACTGTGGTGATACTACTACTGCAGTATACATAATAAACCACTGGGGTGATATTACTACTGCAGTATACACATCAACCTACTGTGGTGATACTACTACTGCATTACTCATCTCCATTGCTTGCTGTTTGGGGTTTTAGGCTGGGTTTCTGTATAGCGCTTTGTAACATCGGCAGATGTAAAAATGTGCTATATAAATACATTTGATTGATTAATCGTCGAGCTCCAGCTGAGTAGGATTGTCAGTTCCCTCGTACAGTCCTCATCCAGCTTCCACTCTTATTTGATTCCCCATGTCATCCTCCGTTCTATCTAAAAATAAAAAACTAATATAAAAACTAAAATTGAAAAAAACTATTTTGTAAACTGAAATAAAATAATTAAGAAAAACATTTTAAAGACTAAAACTATGCTGAAACTATTATCTTTGACTGCAAAACTAAATTATCATAAATTCAGGGACTCCTAGGTGGCGCAGGGGTCTAGGGCACTGCATCGCAGCACTAGCTGTGCCACCAGAGACTCTGGGTTCGCGCCCAGGCTCTGTTGCAGCCGGCCGTGACTGGGAGGTCCGTGGGGTGATGCACAATGGGCCTAGTGTCATCCGGGTTAGGGAGGGTTTGGCCGGTAGGGATATCCTTGTCTCATCGTGCACAAGCAACTCCTGTGGCGGGCCGGGCACAGTGCAAGGTTGCCAGGTGCACGGTGTTTCCTTCAACACATGGCTTCCGGGCTAGATGTGCGCTGTGTTAAGAAGCAGTGCGGGTTGTGTTTCGGAGGACGCATGACTTTTGACCTTCATCTCTCCCGAGCCCGTACAGGAGTTGTAGCCACGAGACAAGATAGTAACTACTAATAATTGGATACTACAAAATTGGGGAGAAAAAGGGGGTCTTTTTTTTATATATATAAAAAAATCATCAAATATGGTTTTTCATCTTTTTTTCTAATGGGGTTTTCAAGCTTCTGAATCTGGTGGTTAAATGCTGCCTGTAGATAGGGAGTTTTCAAATTGGCCTAGCTTGAACATCACTTTCACCAGTGGTGTAGTGGAGGGTAAATGCAAGTAAACACAGTTTACCCACCTTTTTTGTTGCCCAACAGTTTACCCACCTTTTATTTGCCCAACAGTTAACCCACATGGGCTCCCGAGTGGCACAGTGGTCTCAGGCCCTGCACCTCAGTGCTAGAGGCGTCACTGTAGTCCCTGGTTTGAATCCAGGCTGCATCACTCCCGGCCGTGATTGGGAGTCCCATAGGGTGGCGCACAATTGGCCCAGCTTCGCCCAGGTTTGGCCGTCATTGTAAATAAGAATTTGTTATTAACTGACTTGCCTGGTTAAATATAAAATATACACCTTTTGCAACAAAAATCCATTAGAAGAATAGGAAGCATAATTGTTTTACCACAACAGGTGATAAGAGTTTACCCACCTACATAATATTTTTACCACTACATCGTTGACTATCACTAGCTATCAGTAGCTAACAGGGAGAAATCCGAGGGCGAGTACAGAGCGTGAGCTTGAACCATAGGCGTCAGTAATGGTGGCAGCAAAAGGCGAAGCCCTGTATGTTGTGAGTACACTGGAAAGGACAAACTGTATTACAGTGTCAGGAGATGGCAGCGTGTGTGGAACAGAGAAAAAAGGTAAAAACCCAACCAACCTCAAAGTTAATCTGAGCAGCGCCCACAAACAATTAGAGGATAAAGACAAGGTGAGACGAGGTGACACAGCTACCAGCTATTAGTAGCTGCATGGCAACAGCAACGTCAGGACGACCAACTTTAGCAGTTTGAATGAAAAGCAACCTAATTCAAATTAGTTTAAAAAAGAGAAGAAGCACTGGTTAATTTATTCATCCAGTCTGGCAAGTCCACGAGACTCTGCGATGAGCCAGCATTCAGAAAATTCAACCAAACACTTGATCCTAAATGTAAATTCTCCTGGCGTTGCTAGAGTAAACGGGTTGATTGCTTTGCAAATGGATACAGCAACCCAGAAATGTCAGGAGATTCTGAAAGAGGCATGAAAAAGAACCCTGCGTGTAGACGGAGAGAGCAAGAAAGGACCGACTGCTTCGTTTATGGGCATATTGGCCTGCTTCTATCACCCCTCCTCCAGCAAGGCATGTGTTGCTCAACTTCCACTGGATTTAGCATCCACACACCGGAGAGGTAATTGACTGCACATTGGAAGCATGGGACATACCAGAGGAGAAGATCCTACTGGTCGTAACTGACAACGGAGCGAACATAGTCAATGCTATCACTGTTATTGAACAGACAAGAGAATAGCCATGACCAACAACATCCAGAATTGGCCATAGGTTTGAACGGCGCGGTAGAAATGAGTCAGACACCGACGACTATCCTTTTAAATCCAAGTCACATTAAGATTGATTTATAATTTAAACATAACCAGACCTGACCTTATGCATTACTGCTCCCTCAATGGCAAGTGACCACCCCCCCCCAAAAAAACCACATAAATGGCTCCTCCCACACATAGCTTATTTTCTGTCCCTAACACTAAAAACAAAATAATATATAAACGAAATATAAATTATTTTATAAAAATCAAACTAAATTAAATCTAGTAAATCAAATCTGAAAACTAACTGAAATCTAATTTTATATATAAAAATAGAAACGAATAGAAACATCACAAAACTATAATAACTGCGGTTTCACTTTACTAAGAGAGCCTACATTCATTTGGCTGATAAAGAGGTTATTTTCTCCCTCAGTGAAAGGTGGCACAGTGAGGGACAGCAGCCATTTTCTATAGTGAAGGGAATGAATAAGGGGGATGACTGGAATGAGTAAGATATGTTGAAATTAGTCTGGTGACTGCTCAGTGCTTCTCCATAGCCGAGACGACGCCAGTGGATTTGTGGTATGCTTCTTTGAATAATTAAAAGGTGAGCGTCTCTTCCAATAACGCTACACTACACCACGCCGGCATTCTTCTTGGCCCTGCTTCAGCATCTGTTTAGACATTTTGCCATGTTAAGCAATGGTGACGGTAAACAGATGGTGACATTTGCATAAAATTGACTTTTTTTAAAACCCATAAAACATTAATGTATGAACTGATGCCCCTGTCGCCGTCTTTGAGTCCATAAAAAAATAGATGATTATTTCTGCCACATTGTGCAAAAAAACATATTTACCACAGTTATAGCCAATCAGAGAGCCCAATAGATGAATCACCGGGGGACAGAAAGACTCTGGAAAAGTTAAGTGATTTCATTTGCACACAGACACCCACCTACACATCACATACTTCAATCCCGTTTTTAATTATCTTTGCTGAACCATTTTTATTTCACTCACTCTGGAAGAAGTGGCCATGTTGTCTGGTCCCAGCAGAGCTGTATGTGTGGGAGAGACTGAGATACGGAGGGGTGCTGAAGGCTCGTTGGTTCCTAGCAAGCCCCAGAGAGTGAGAAACTACAGTGCAGCACCAGAGTTTAACGTTTTATTGAAAAAGGGAATATCGACTTCCGTCCTCACTCACCCATCAATCTGGTTAAAATGAATGACTTCAGCATCGCACACACGTGCACGCACGCATGCACACACGCATACACACACCAATTCTTCTTTTGTCAGTCATTTCCAGTTTGTATTTAGACTTAAATTATTTCAAAACGAGGACATTGCTGCTTTTATCATCATGCAGTGAATGTTTCTCAAGCTCAGCTCCTTTCACTGAGAGGTGCTCCAATGTGACCTATATTCACTAAGGAGGTCTGCATGTTTTACAGGAGCCCGCGGTTCATGGTGGAATGCTTTGTGTACATTATGCATGAGCATAACTCTCCAGTTACAACAGCAGTTGGGTAAAGGACACACTCTTTGTGTGGAGTGCTGTGTTTCTTCCAACTCGTGTTGAATTATTCTGCCTATTTAACCAGGTGTATGGCACCTGCGCTAGCTGCACATCATGCCCTGTCATTTTTCCTTTTTATCTGAGGAACATGTTACATGTTAAGGAGCATATTTGCGTTGGTCTCCCACATTGAAATGATTTGTTCTGTCTTTCAGTTGGCATTGGGTTCAATTCAAACCTAGTGGAGTGGATAGACAGCCTACACTTCCCCCTGTTAGCTTCTCTCTCCCAGTCCACTCCTCTGTCTCCCAGCCCACTCCTCTGTCTCCCAGCCCACTCCTCTGTCTCCCAGCCCACCCCTCTGTCTCCCAGCCCATCCAATCATCTGTCTCCCAGTCCACTCCTCTGTCTCCCAGCCCACCCCTCTGTCTCCCAGCCCACTCCTCTGTCTCCCAGCCCACCCCTCTGTCTCCCAGCCCATCCAATCATCTGTCTCCCAATCCACTCCTCTGTCTCCCAGCCCACCCCTCTGTCTCCCAGCCCACTCCTCTGTCTCCCAGCCCACCCCTCTGTCTCCCAGCCCAATCCAATCATCTGTCTCCCAGTCCACTCCTCTGTCTCCCAGCCCACCCCTCTGTCTCCCAGCCCACCCCTCTGTCTCCCAGCCCACCCCTCTGTCTCCCAGTCCACTCCTCTGTCTCCCAGCCCACTCCTCTGTCTCCCAGCCCACTCCTCTGTCTCCCAGTCCACTCCTCTGTCTCCCAACCCACTCCTCTGTCTCCCAGACCACTCCTCTGTCTCCCAGCCCACTCCTCTGTTTCCCAGCCCACTCCTCTGTTTCCCAGCCCACTCCTCTGTCTCCCAGCCCACTCCTCTGTTTCCCAGCCCACTCCTCTGTTTCCCAGCCCACTCCTCTGTGGGTGCCCTCATAGAACTAGAGGGGGGAAAGGAGGAGGAGGGGAGCATACAGGACCCCATCATGGCTGATCACGTTTAAAAAGCTCCACTTGAAATATCACAGCTTCTCACTGACAGAAGCAGGGCAAACGTTGCTCTGAAAATTGAAAGCAGAATAGAGACAGAGAGATAAAAAAAGAGAGTGAAAGAGAGTCGGAGAGGTCTGTAAAAATCTGTTCTCGGTATGACACAGAAGTCAAACAACGGCAGCTCTGAAGTCTCTTGAAATGTGTCAGAGCGCTAGGCTGCCTGTGTTTTGCCTCCACAGGCAGTCTTTGAAGTGTAATTCACCTCAGTGGATGTGATGGAGCCTGGTTGGGACATGCCTCAACAGGCTGTAGGGCTGAGCTGCGAGCTCAGTTGATTGGATACTCCAGGGAAGAGAAGGAGAGGAGAAGGAGAAGGAGACTCTACTGTAGGACTGGGGGGAGAAGGAGACACTGTACTGTAGGACTGGGGGGAGAAGGAGACACTGTACTGTAAGACTGGGAGGAGAAGGAGACACTGTACTGTAGGACTGGGAGGAGAAGGAGACACTGTACTGTAGGACTGGGAGGAGAAGGAGACTGTACTGTAGGACTGGGAGGAGAAGGAGACTGTACTGTAGGACTGGGAGGAGAAGGAGACTGTACTGTAGGACTGGGAGGAGAAGGAGACACTGTACTGTAGGACTGGGAGGAGAAGGAGACACTGTACTGTAGGACAGGGAGGAGAAGGAGACACTGTGCTGTAGGACTGGGAGGAGAAGGAGACTGTACTGTAGGACTGGGAGGAGAAGGAGACTGTACTGTAGGACTGGGAGGAGAAGGAGACTGTACTGTAGGACTGGGAGGAGAAGGAGACTGTACTGTAGGACTGGGAGAAGAGCTCTCAGGTGCCGCCAATCAGTTAGGTAGACTACAATGGAGCGACAGCCCTCGTGAATAATAGCAAAAGCTGCTCTCTTCTCAGGAATGGGAGGCGGTTCAAAAATGGCTAAAGCCAACTCTTGTACTAGCTTAGATTAGCTAGCTTTCCTCTAACAGAGAAGAGAGGGTCTCCCCTTTTTCCCTGCTAGCGTTTCTCTATTAACTGAGTCTGCTATTATGATATCGCTAACGGCATTTTCAAAGCAATGTTAGATAAATTACTGCTTAGCAGGATTGCATCTGTGTAGTGAAACTCATTTCATCAAGCCTGTTGGACCACAGCTCGCAATAACTCAATGTGTTTTGATGTGAGTTTTCAGAGAGAAGTCCCCTGTGACACTAAGTAAATATCTGAAGGTTTTACTGTGTGTACACTTTAATTTGTTGATACATTACATGACACAAAAGTATGTGGACACCTGCTCGTCGAACATCTCATTCCAAAATCATGGGCATTAATATGGAGTTGGTTCCCCCTTTGCTGCTATAGTGGCTTGTGAAAGTATTCACCTCACCTTGGCATTTTCCCTTTTTAGTTGCCTTACAACCTGGAATTAAAATTGGTTTTGGGGGGGGTTGTATCATTTGATTTACACAACAGGCCTACCACTTTGAAGATGCAAAATATTTATTATTGTAAAACAAACAAGAAATAAGACAATAAAACCAAAAACCAAAACTGCTCCAGCTCCTTCAAGTTGGATGGGTTACGCTGGTGTACAGCAATATTTAAGTCATACCACAGATTCTCAATTGAATTGAGGTCTGGGCTTTGACTAGGCCATTCCAAGACATTTAAATGTTTCCTCTTTAACCACTTCAGTGTTGCTTTAGCAGTATGCTTAGGGTCTTGTCCTGCTGGAAGGTGAACCGCCGTCCCAGTCTCAAATCTCTGGAAGACTGAAACAGGTTTCCCTCAAGAATTTCCCTGTATTTAGCGCCATCCATCATTCCTGACCAGTTTCCCAGTCCCTGCCAATGAAAAGCATGGGGCGGCAGGTAGCCTAGTGGTTAGAGCGTTGGAATAGTAACCAAAAAGTTGCAAGATTGAATCCCCCATCTGACAGGTAAAAATCTGTTGTTCTGCCCCTGAACAAGGTGGTTATCCCACTGTTCCTAGGCTGTCATTGACAAATAAGAATTGGTTCTTAACTGATTTGCCCAGTTAAATAAAGGTTAAACTTTACTGTAAAGCCCAGCTCTGTGGAGTGTACGGCTTAAAGTGGTCCTATGGACAGATACTCCAATCTCCGCTGTGGAGCTTTGCAGCTCCTTCAGGGTTATCTTTGGTCTCTTTGTTGCCTCTGATTAATGCCCTCCTTGCCTGGTCCGTGAGTTTTGGTGGGAGGCCCTCTCTTGGCAGGTTTGTTGTGGTGCCACATTCATTTCATTTTTTAATAATGGGATGTTCAAAGTTTCCGATTTTTTTTTAAACCCAACCCTGATCTGTACTTCTCCACAACTTTGTCCCTGACCTGTTTGGAGATCTCCTTGGTCTTCATGGTGCCGCTTGCTTGGTGGTGTTGCTTGGTGGTGCCTGCTTGGTGGTGCCTGCTTGGTGGTGCCTGCTTGGTGGTGTTGCTTGGTGGTGTTGCTTGGTGGTGTTGCTTGGTGGTGCCCCATGCTTAGTGGTGTTGCAGATTCTGGGGCCATTCAGAACAGGTGTATATATACTGAGATCATTTGACAGATCATGTGACACTTAGATTGCACACAGGTGGACTTCATTTAACTAATTATGTGACTTCTGAAGGTAATTGGTTGCAACAGATCTTTTTTTTTTGATATCCAAATACAAATCCATTTAAATTACAGGTTGTAATGCAACAAAATAGGAAACATGCCAAAGGGGGTGAATACTTTTGCAAGGCACTGTATAACAGCCTCCACTATTCTGGGAAGGCTTTCCACTAGATGTTGGAACATTGCTGCAGGGATTTTGCTGCTGGCATGTTGGACTATTAGGCCCACAGTCGGCGTTCCAATTCATCCCAAAGGTGTTCAATGGGGTTGAGGTCGGGGCTCTGTACAGGTCAGTCAAGTTATTACACATTGGTCTCGAAAAACCATTTCTGTATGGACCTTGGTTTGTGCACAGGGGCATTGTCATGCTGAAACAGGAAAGGGCCCTCCCCAAACTGTTGCCACAAAGTTGGAAGCACAGAATGGTGTAGAATGTCATTGTATGCTGTAGTGTTAGGATTTCCCATAACTGGAACTAAGGGGCCTAGCCTGAACCATGAAAAACAGCCCCAGAAAATGTTCCTCCTCCACCAAACTTTACAGTTGGTACTATGCATTCGGGCAAGTAGTGTTCTTCTGGCATCCGCCGAACCCAGATTCGTCTGTCATACTGCTAGATGGTGAAGCATGATTCATCACTCCAGAGAACGCTTTTCCACTGCTACAAAGTCCAATGGCATCAAGTTTAACACCACTCCAGCCAATGCTTGGCATTGCACATGGTGATCTTAGGCTTGTGTGCGGCTGCTCGGCCATAGAAACCCATTTTTACACATTACGTGCTTTACTCTGCGTTCCCGTTCTGTGAGCTTGTGTGGTCTACCACTTTGCGGCTAAACCATTATTGCTCCAAAACATTTCCACTCCACAATAACAGCACTTAACTGACTTGTTGGAAAGGTAGCATCCAATGACAGGGCCACGTTAAAAGTCACTGAGATCTCCATTAAGGCCATTCTACTGTCAATGTTTGTCTATGGAGGTTGCATGGCAGTGTGCTCAATTTTATACACCTGTCAGCATCGGGTGTGGCTGAAATAGCCGAATCCACTAATTTGAATGGGTGTCCACAAACATTTGTATAGAAACTCAGCAAAAAACAAACGTCCCTTTTTCAGGACCCTGTCTTTCAAAGATAATTCATAAAAATCTAAATAACTAAACAGATCTTTATTGTAAAAGCGTTTAAAGACTGTTTCCCATGCTTGTTCAATGAACCATAAACAATTAATGAACATGCACCCGTGGAATGGTCGTTAACATTTACATTTACATTTAAGTCATTTAGCAGTCGCTCTTATCCAGAGCGACTTACAAATTGGTGCGTTCACCTTAAGACATCCAGTGGAACAGCCACTTTACAATAGTGCATCTAAATCTTTAAGGGGGGTGAGAAGGATTACTTTATCCTATCCTAGGTATTCCTGAAAGAGGTGGGGTTTCAGGTGTCTCCGGAAGGTGGTGATTGACTCCGCTGTCCTGGCGTCGTGAGGGAGTTTGTTCCACCATTGGGGGGCCAGAGCAGCGAACAGTTTTGACTGGGCTGCGCGGGAACTGTACTTCCTCAGTGGTAGGGAGGCGAGCAGGCCAGAGGTGGATGAACGCAGTGCCCTTGTTTGGGTGTAGGGCCTGATCAGAGCCTGGAGGTACTGAGGTGCCGTTCCCCTCACAGCTCCGTAGGCAAGCACCATGGTCTTGTAGCGGATGCGAGCTTCAACTGGAAGCCAGTGGAGAGAGCGGAGGAGCGGAGTGACGTGAGAGAACTTGGGAAGGTTGAACACCAGACGGGCTGCGGCGTTCTGGATGAGTTGTAGGGGTTTAATGGCACAGGCAGGGAGCCCAGCCAACAGCGAGTTGCAGTAATCCAGACGGGAGATGACAAGTGCCTGGATTAGGACCTGCGCCGCTTCCTGTGTGAGGCAGGGTCGTACTCTGCGGATGTTGTAGAGCATGAACCTACAGGAACGGGCCACCGCCTTGATGTTAGTTGAGAACGACAGGGTGTTGTCCAGGATCACGCCAAGGTTCTTAGCGCTCTGGGAGGAGGACACAATGGAGTTGACAACCGTGATGGCGAGATCATGGAACGGGCAGTCCTTCCCCGGGAGGAAGAGCAGCTCCGTCTTGCCGAGGTTCAGCTTGAGGTGGTGATCCGTCATCCACACTGATATGTCTGCCAGACATGCAGAGATGCGATTCGCCACCTGGTCATCAGAAGGGGGAAAGGAGAAGATTAATTGTGTGTCATCTGCATAGCAATGATAGGAGAGACCATGTGAGGTTATGACAGAGCCAAGTGACTTGGTGTATAGCGAGAATAGGAGAGGGCCTAGAACAGAGCCCTGGGGGACGCCAGTGGTGAGAGCTCGTGGTGAGGAGACAGATTCTCGCCACGCCACCTGGTAGGAGCGACCTGTCAGGTAGGACGCAATCCAAGCGTGGGCCGCGCCGGAGATGCCCAACTCGGAGAGGGTGGAGAGGAGGATCTGATGGTTCACAGTATCGAAGGCAGCCGATAGGTCTAGAAGGATGAGAGCAGAGGAGAGAGAGTTAGCTTTAGCAGTGCGGAGCGCCTCCGTGATACAGAGAAGAGCAGTCTCAGTTGAATGACTAGTCTTGAAACCTGACTGATTTGGATCAAGAAGGTCATTCTGAGAGAGATAGCGGGACAGCTGGCCAAGGACGGCACGTTCAAGAGTTTTGGAGAGAAAAGAAAGAAGGGATACTGGTCTGTAGTTGTTGACATCGGAGGGATCGAGTGTAGGTTTTTTCAGAAGGGTGCAACTCTCGCTCTCTTGAAGACGGAAGGGACGTAGCCAGCGGTCAGGGATGAGTTGATGAGCGAGGTGAGGTAAGGGAGAAGGTCTCCGGAAATGGTCTGGAGAAGAGAGGAGGGGATAGGGTCAAGCGGGCAGGTTGTTGGGCGGCCGGCCGTCACAAGACGCGAGATTTCATCTGGAGAGAGGGGAGAAAGAGGTCATAGCACAGGGTAGGGCAGTGTGAGCAGAACCAGCGGTGTCGTTTGACTTAGCAAACGAGGATCGGATGTCGTCGACCTTCTTTTCAAAATGGTTGTGAAGTCATCTGCAGAGAGGAGGGGGGGAGGGGGAGGAGGATTCAGGAGGGAGGAGAAGGTGGCAAAGAGCTTCCTAGGGTTAGAGGCAGATGCTTGGAATTTAGAGTGGTAGAAAGTGGCTTTAGCAGCAGAGACAGAAGAGGAAAATGTAGAGAGGAGGGAGTGAAAGGATGCCAGGTCCGCAGGGAGGCGAGTTTTCCCCTCATTTCCGCTCGGCTGCCCGGAGCCCTGTTCTGTGAGCTCGCAATGAGTCGTCGAGCCACGGGCGGGAGGGGAGGACCGAGCCGGCCTGGAGGATAGGGGACATAGAGAGTCAAAGGATGCAGAAAGGGAGGAGAGGAGGGTTGAGGAGGCAGAATCAGGAGATAGGTTGGAGAAGGTTTGAGCAGAGGGAAGAGATGATAGGATGGAAGAGGAGAGAGTAGCGGGGGAGAGAGAGCGAAGGTTGGGACGGCGCGATACCATCCAGTAGGGGCAGTGTGGGAAGTGTTTGATGAGAGCGAGAGGGAAAAGGATACAAGGTAGTGGTCGGAGACTTGGAGGGGAGTTGCAGTGAGGTTAGTGGAAGAACAGCATCTAGTAAAGATGAGGTCGAGCGTATTGCCTGCCTTGTGAGTAGGGGGGGAAGGTGAGAGGGTGAGGTCAAAAGAGGAGAGGAGTAGAAAGAAGGAGGCAGAGAGGAATGAGTCAAAGGTAGACGTGGGGAGGTTAAAGTCGCCCAGAACTGTGAGAGGTGAGCCGTCCTCAGGAAAGGAGCTTATCAAGGCATCAAGCTCATTGATGAACTCTCCGAGGGAACCTGGAGGGCGATAAATGATAAGGATGTTAAGCTTGAAAGGGCTGGTAACTGTGACAGCATGGAATTCAAAGGAGGCGATAGACAGATGGGTAAGGGGAGAAAGAGAGAATGACCACTTGGAAGAGATGAGGATCCCGGTGCCACCACCCCGCTGACCAGAAGCTCTCGGGGTGTGCGAGAACACGTGGGCGGACGAAGAGAGAGCAGTAGGAGTAGCAGTGTTATCTGTGGTGATCCATGTTTCCGTCAGTGCCAAGAAGTCGAGGGACTGAGATGAACTCTGCCTTGTTGGCCGCAGATTGGCAGTTCCAGAGGCTACCGGAGACCTGGAACTCCACGTGGGTCGTGCGCGCTGGGACCACCAGATTAGGGTGGCCGCGGCCACGCGGTGTGGAGCGTTTGTATGGTCTGTGCAGAGAGGAGAGAACAGGGATAGACAGACACATAGTTGACAGGCTACAGAAGAGGCTACGCTAATGCAAAGGAGATTGGAATGACAAGTGGACTACACGTCTCGAATGTTCAGAAAGTTAAGCTTACGTAGCAAGAATCTTATTGACTAAAATGATTAAAATGATACAGTACTGCTGAAGTAGGCTAGCTGGCAGTGGCTGCGTTGTTGACTTTGTAGGCTAGCTGGCAGTGGCTGCGTTGTTGGCACTACACTAATCAAGTCGTTCCGTTGAGTGTGATAGTTTCAACAGTGCTGCTATTCGGGGGCTAGCTGGCTAGCTAGCAGTGTTGATTACGTTACGTTGCGTTAAAAGAACGACAATAGCTGGCTAGCTAACCTAGAAAATCGCTCTAGACTACACAATTATCTTTGATACAAAGATGTATCAAAGATGTATCTATGTAGCTAGCTACGATCAAACAAATCAAACCGTTGTACTGTAATGAAATGAAATGAAAATGTGATACTACCTGTGGAGCGAATGCGACCGGGTTGTTGAGTGAGGAAGTTCTATTCGGTAGACGTTGGCTAGCTGTTGGCTAGCTAGCAGTGTCTCCTACGTTAAGGACGACAAATAGCTGGCTAGCTAACCTCGGTAAATTAAGATAATCACTCTAAGACTACACACTCTAAACTACACAATTATCTTGGATACGAAGACAGCAAAGACAACTATGTAGCTAGCTAACACTACACTAATCAAGTCGTTCAGTTGAGTGTAATAGTTTTTTACAGTGCTGGTATTCGGAAGATGGTGGACGTTTGCTAGCTGGCTAGCTGGCTAGCTGCTGGGCAGATAGCAGTGTAGACTACGTTAGGACGACGAAATACGATAATTACGCAATTATCTTTGATACAAAGACGGCTATGTAGCTAGCTAAGAGGAAATTGCTAAGATTAGACAAATCAAACCGTTGTACTATAATGTTAAGATACTAACAGCTTACAGACAGTAGGCAATTAAGGTCACTGTTATGAAAACTTAGGACACTAAGGAGGCCTTCCTACTGACTCTGAAAAACACCAAAAGAAACATGCCCAGGGTCCCTGCTCATCTGCGTGAACGTTCCTTAGGCATTCAAGGAGGCATGAGGACTGCAGATTTGGCCAGGGCAATAAATTGCAATGTCCGCCTTAGACAGCGCTACAGGGAGACAGGATGGACAGCTGATCGTCCTCGCAGTGGCAGACCACGTGTAACAACACCTGCACAGGATCGTTACATCCGAACATCACACCTGCGGGACAGGTACAGGATGGCAACAACAGCTGCCCGAGTTACACCAGGAACGCACAATCCCTCCACCAGTGCTCAGACTGTCCCCAATAGGCTGAGAGAGACTGGACTGAGGGCTTGTAGGCCTGTTGTAAGGCAGGTCCTCGCCAGACATCACAGGCAACAGCGTCGCCTATGGGCGCAAACCCACCATCGCTGGACCAGGCAGGACCGATTTGTAGGTGGAGGGTCTGTCATGGTCTGGGGCGGTGTGTCACAGCATCATCGGACTCAACGCTATGCATTACAGGGAGGACATCCTCCTCCCTCATGTGGTACCCTTCCTGCAGGCTCATCCTGACATGACCCTCCGGCATGACAATGCCACCAGCCATACTGAGCATGCTGTGCGTGATTTCCTGCAAGACAGGAATGTCCGTGTTCTGCCAGAGCCCGGATCTCAATCCCATTGAGCACGTCTGGGACCTGTTGAAACAGAGGGTGAGGGCTAGGGCCATTCCTCCCAGAAATGTCCGGGAACGTGCAGGTGCCTTGGTGAAAGAGCGGGTTAACATTTCACAGCAAGAACTGGCAAATCTGGTGCAGTCCATGAGGAGGAGATGCACTGCAGTACTTAATGCAGCTGGTGGCCACACCAGATACTGACTGTTCCTTTTGATTTTGACCCCATTTATTCAGGGACAGATTATTCCATTTCTGTTAGTCACATGTCTGTGGAACTTGTTCAGTTTATGTCTCAGTTGTTGAATCTTGTTATGTTCATACAAATATTCACATATGTTAAGTTTGCTGAAAATAAACGCAGTTGACAGTGAGAGAACGTTTCTTTTTCTGCTGAGTTTTTGATGTATTTCATGTCCCTCTGATTGTATTTCATGTCCCTCTGATTGTGGGGGGGGGTTCACATTGATACTTTACTTCTAATGGGGGGGGGGGGGGTGCTCAGCAGGTCTCGAATGAGCAATGAGGCTGATACAACAGATCAGAACATTTAGCTTAAAATTCGAACAAACTATTAGGCTATTTCTTCACATTATATAGACAAAGCAAAGCGATAATGGCTATGAGGCTATGAGGCTATAAGGCTATAAGGCTATAAGGCTTTAACATTCCAAAATGCAATTAGTGGGAAAACACCATTCTCAAAAAGGGCAGTGCAAATGCGAACTGTTTCAATATGACAAAGATGAAAATATACTTCAGAAATGAAGAAAGAGAGAAGATCTAGAGACTCAACAACATGCTCCAGTCTTTGTCTGCTGGACAACGAAAGAAAGTTGAGAACATGAGAGAAATACTGGTTTCAGTGGCATATGAGGAAGTGTTTATAAAATAATCTCCTTCACATTTATATGGTCAGAACATGGTAAGACATGCCTCATCAAATGAAGAAGAAAAAACCAACGAAGGCTATCACATACACTTCGACATGTAGGCTAATTATTTATGTACGTTTACCTACATTTATGATTTTTTTTTAATAGAATGGCTACTTTTTTTGGTTTTCAAATCATTTTTAATGGCTATTTGGTTAATGGCCTTGGTGCCCTAACATATGTCCTTGGTGCCCTAGCAGATGTCCTTGGTGCCCTAGCAGATGTCCTTGGTGCCCTAGCAGATGTCCTTGGTGCCCTAACAGATGTCCTTGGTGCCCTAACAGATGTCATTGGTGCCTTAACAGATGTCCTTGGTGCCTTAGCGGATGTCCTTGGTGCCCTAACAGATCTCCTTGGTGTCTTAGCAGATGGCCTTGGTGCCCTAGCAGATGGCCTTGGTGCCCTAGCAGATAGCCTTGGTGCCCTGGCATATGGCCTAACAGATCTCCTTGGTGCCCTGGCATATGGCCTAACAGATCTCCTTGGTGCCCTAGCAGATGGCCTAACATATCTCCTTGGTGCCCTAGCAGATGGCCTTGGTGCCCTAGCAGATGGCCTTGGTGCCCTAGCAGATAGCCTTGGTTCCCTGGCATATGGCCTAACAGATCTCCTTGGTGTCCTGGCATATGGCCTAACAGATCTCCTTGGTGCCCTGGCATATCTCCTTTCTTGCCCAAGCAGATGGCCTTGGTGTCCTAGCAGATGGCCTTGGTGCCCTAGCAGATCTCCTTTGTGGCCTAGCAGAGGGCCTTGGTGCCCTAGCAGATGTCCTTGGTGCCCTAGCAGAGGGCCTTGGTCCCTTGGCAGATGTAATTGGTGCCCTGGCAGATTTGGCACCTCTATTTCCTACTTCCCTCAGTTGCAGCCAGTAGTTCAGGCCTAACCTAGTCAATGACTGTATATATGAATGGACAAAGCCATCAATCACATGACATTATTCATTCCTTTGTGAAAACTCAGTAGTGCATTGAAGCTAAATAAAGTCAGTTAAGATGACATCTTATGGAGACATAACAAGCTCAGTTTGAGGTACTCCAGGAAGTGACGTTGCAGACTAGCTCAGTGCTGCCCCCTGTCATTGAGTAACTCAAGGTTAAGGCCGACCAGGGTACTGCAGGCTTCCATTAGCAACAACAACAAAAAATCCTCATAACTTCTTCTGAACTTCTTCTGATTTTAAAATAATACATTCAAAGGCCATACTGTTCATCTGGTGTATTAGAAGCCATTATTGGTACCATGATTGTCTTTGATTTTTCTATTTTGTTTTATACGAAGATTGACCACGAAGATTGCCATTATTCCATTCACTAAATAATGGGGGATTGTGTTATCTGCTAACAGTACCTGCAGTACCGCTGTCGGCCTTGAACTTCCTTGGCTTAAATAAAAGGGTGCAGTCATCCTCCCCTGAGCCAAGTTTATCCTCATCCTCCCCACATAGGAAGAGCTGACCAATGAGAGATGGGAAGACATCTGCTCTGTGGCCAATGGAAAAGCGGGCTACTTTCCCAATGTGATTGGGTGAGAGGTGGATGCACACTGTGAGATGTGAGAGCACTGTGGCTTGTCTTCAACTGCGCTGTTACTCAACACATTGTGTCTGGCCGAACTATCCCTTTGTGCATCAAATAGATGTCATGTTGTCCCGCCTCAAAATACAAAGAACCTTATCGCAAAGCATTTTGTTCACATAGGCGAAAGCAATTTGGAGTTTCAAAATTGGTGCCATTTAATAACCTGCAATAAATGATTACTACTGGGGTTTAATGCATCGCCAAAACATTATCCTTGAATGTTGAAATTAAAAACACACGCATGATGTAAAGAATTATGATGATGATGATGTTGTCAGCAACGCAAAGTCATTATAATTTGTGTAATAATAATTAAAACGCTACTGATGTTGATGATGCGTCCGCTTTCACGGCAGCGATTACATTTCTGCCCTTTATCCATCTCTTGTGCTTTAAAGTGCCATATCTTTGTCTTTTTTAATTAAAAATGCAATGTTCCCACTGATAATGTTGAGTCCAGTGACTGGTGTCAAGATGATTCAGCAATGTTTAATGTAGCATTTCAACCCCAAAACCTGTATTGAGGCAAATGCAGAGAGCTTAGCTGGTTCGCCATCTGTCTGAACGTTTACATCTGAGGCAATAGGCAATGTGTGCTCCATATTCATCTTTCTCCAAGCCGCAGAAGAAGACAAAACAGCATTGGTGTCATAATACAGCTGAGAAGGCATTTGATTAGACCATAAAACGGGAAACTGTTGTCTTTTAGTGGCAAATATCAACTATTTAGCAATTACCACTCATTATAAAATGAAAAAGAGGGCCTTTCCAAAGCTATTCTTTCATTATTTAAGTTAAGCGTGGATTTGCGTATCTCAGCCTATGATTACCGCGTGTGTGTGTGTGTGTGTGTGTGTGAGTGTGTGTGTGTGTGTGTGTGTACTGTACGTGTGCACATGCAAGTGCATGTGTGTGTATGCTGATATGTACATGAAAGTACATATGTGTGGGTATATGTGCGTGTGTGTGTGTGTAGGACAGACATAAATCCCAGCCCACCTGACCTTTATGTTCCAGCATATCTTGTTGTAATAGGTCAATGAGACCTTTGCGGGAGCTGTCTTAATGACAAGAGGCTGTTTAACAGTCTCTACACAGGGCCAGTCACTCCTGAGAAGAAGGATCTACCACTCTGCTCTCTGCTCAAGCCTTCTACACACTCTCACTCTGTGTTCTCTACCCTGCCCTTATCTCTCTCTTTCTCTCTCTCTCTCTTTTTCTTGCTATCTCTCTCCCTCTCTCTATTTCTACTCTCTCTCTCTCTCTCTCTCTCTCTCTCTCTCCCTCTCTCTATTTCTCCCCTCCCTCTCCCCCTCCCCCTCTCTCTCTCTCTCTCTCTCTCTCTCTCCCTCCCTCTACTCCCTCTACTCTCTCTCTTTCTCCCCTCTCCCTCTCCCTCTCTCTCTCCCTCCCTCTCTCTATTTCACCTCTCTCTCTCTCTCTCAATCTCTCTCTCTCTACCTCTCTCCCTCTCTCTCTCAATCTCTCTCCCTCTCTCCTCTCTCTCTCTCTCTCTCTCACTCAATCTCTCTCTCTCTCTCTCAATCTCTCTCTCTCTCTCTCTCTCTCTACCTCTCTCCCTCTACTCTCTCTCTGCTTCCCTGCACTCCATCCTCTCCTTTTCCTCTCATTTCGCCACTCTTTTCCACCACTGCCTTTCCTTGAAACCCCTGAAAACTCCCCTGAAAACGCCCCTGAAAATGCCCCTGAAAACGCCTCTGAAAACGCCTCTGAAAACGCCCCTGAAAACACCCCTGAAAATACCCCTGAAAACGCCCCTGAAAATACCCCTGGAAATGTTTTATTTTTTTAAGATGTTAGAAAATCCCTAGCTGCCACACTTGTAACTTGCTATGGCTGTTTATGTTTAATATGTGTTTTTTGTTCATCCATGATTTTTCGAAGTATCAACGAGTTGGACGTTGCTTTGTGTGAAAGTGTTGGACCAAACATCTGAATAGATGTTCAAAATATCTCTGCGCATGCACACACACACACACGCACACACACACACACATACACACACAAACACGAATACAGTTTAGCAGATTGATTGTAATACCCGATACAATCACATACCTGTAATTTGATAGCTCTAAAATGTAACACTGCCAATTAGTGAGAGGTAAAAATAGTCTCCATCTTAAAAGCAACAGAAATTAGATGTTTAATTCATGTTTAATCTGATGTAATTGTCAACTCAACTGTAAAACATTGAATCTGTTGTCGTAGAGACAAGATAAGTCAACAGTTATCATAATACAGTTTCTTACTTCTTATTTTTTCTGAGGCTGGCCTCCGAATTGAATTAGTGTTGCCATGTCAACCAAAACCTCCTTATCCACTTATCTGCCTTCCTCTCTCTCTCTCTCTCTCTGTTTCTCTCTCTTTTTTTCTCTCTCTCTCTCTCTCTCTCTCTCTCTCTCTCTCTCTCTCTGTATCTCTCTCTCTCTCTCTCTCTCTCTCTCTCTCTCTCTCTCTCTCTCTCTCTCTGTTTCTCTCTCTCTCGTTCAATTCAATGTGTTTTATTGGCATGACGTAACAATGTACATATTGCCAAAGCTTTCTTTGGAGATTTATAATATTAATCAATATTGCCAACAGGACAACAGTAACAACAATAATCAAGGGTTAAAATAGCCATACATTGAACAATACCAACAAGCATAGAGGACATGTGCTGGTTGGTTGGTCTGTCAGACACTGTCCCTCATCTTATGGCAGGCAGCAATGTAGTGCGCTGCCAACCCACAACTCCCTCCGTCCTCCCCCAACAGGAGGGGTAGCCTATCCTCATCAGAAAGGTCTTGGAAACCTGTTTCGGGTTCTGCTGAGGTACAGTGGTTACACAGTCTTTACAGGGAGCCAGGTTTTCCTGTGCCTAACCTTCTCTCTCTCTCTGTCTCTGTCTCTCTCTCGGTCTCTCTCGCTCTCTCGCTCTCTCGCTCTCTCCCTCTCTCTGTCTCTCTACTCTGTGAGTAGTTTGTTGTGTAAGTAGTTTGTTGTGTGTGTGACCGTCTTTTGTTATGAGGATAAAGAGGGAATGATAGTCTGTGGGAGAAAATGCAGTAACTAGCTTTGAGTCAGACACAAACAACAAGCATGATGAAAAAGACATTATGAATATATTTTTTTGTGATGGTACTTTAAATAGCACCAGAAAATCTTCCCAAAACGGGGAGTTGGCAGCACCGCAGCTCCCTCCTTTAGACTTAGAGCAAACTTTAGATAAAATTCTTACAGCATTTCTGTCTGAAGGCATCTTTTTGGACAGTTTGTGTTCCAAAGCCCACATCCCACACTCACACTGCAGTCAGAGAGAGACACACATCCCCCATCCTCCACGGGAAGAGTCCCTCCATCACAACTGACTCACCAGCAGCATGGAAGCACCCAAGGTCTGTATTTATATAGCCTGACGTCAAATACAGTACATTCCATTCCATCCGCAAGGAATTCAATTCAATTCCCACAATCACCAAGTACAAATAGAGCCTTGATTTCTGACGGCAGTTCCGTTTCTGACAGTGGCGCCCGTACAATAGAATAGCCGACGTCCCTCCTATTCATCCTGCTAGTTAGTCTTTCCTTGTGTAATATATTGGTCTTAAATACTTGCTCCCAAGGTAATGCTGATCAGGCCCATGTCTATGAGTGAGGCCAGAGGAGAAGAAAAAAACCTAGCAATAAACTGAATAATGACCACTCCTGTAGACATCCCTACCTACCTCCTCTGGAGATCCTGCACAGTGGCACTCTTCTGTTTCTCCAGACCTAATTGCTACTAATTTAAACACCCCTGTGTGTATGTGTATGTGTGTGTTCCTACACTTGGAGCCATGTGCGCCAGGCTCCCTCGCACACAGCCACTCGGCGAGAACCTGCCAGTTCCACCAAATTGGATCACAGTCTCTTAAATTGGAATCGGTGTTGAAGTATCAATGAGATTGGAAGGCTGACAGGGAGCAAAATTAAGGCCTTAAATGTAGCATCTGTGCAGGTCCAGACCCTCCCTATGAAAAAACAAAGAGGGAGGACATAGTGAAGAGGAAGAGACAGGAGGACGAGGCGAGGGGAACGTATGCCCGGTGCACACCAGATGTGCGAGAGAGAGAGAGAGAAGAGAGAGAGAGAGAGAGAGAGAGAGAGAGAGAGGAGCATGTGCCCTGTTTCACTAACAGGAACCTCCACTTAGATTGGACGTGTACACCTGTCCTCAAGCTGTCCTCTTTTTGCCTGCGTGGGTCTCTCTCTCTCTATTTCAATTCAGTTTCAATTTAAGGGGCTTTATTGGCATGGGAATCATATGTTGACATTGCTAAACCAAGTGAAATAGATAATAAACAAAAGTTAAATTTCCAAATGAATGAAGACATTTCAAATGTCTTATATACAGTCTTTATATACAGTGTTACGATGTGCAAATAGTTAAAGTACAAAAGGGAAAATAAATATAAATATCGATTGTATTTCCAATGGTGTTTGTTCTTCGCTGGTTGCCCTTTTCTTGTGGCAACAGGTCAAAAATCTTGCTGCTGTGATGACACACTGTTGTATTTCACCCAATAGATCTTTTTTTTTAAATGTAACCTTTATTTAACTAGGCAAGTCAGTTAAGAACAAATTCTCATTTACAATGAAGGCCGACCCCGGCCAAACCCAGACGACACTGGGCCAGTTGTGAGCCTCCCTATGGGACTCCAGACCACAGCCCGGATGTGATATAGCCTGGATTCGACCCAGTGACTGTAGTGACACCTCTTACGCTGAGATACAGTGTCTTAGACTGCTGCGCCACTCAGGAGCCCAATATGGGAGTTTATCAAAATTGGATTTGTTTTCAAATTCCTTGTGGGTCTGTGTAATCTGAGGGAAATATGTGTCTCTAATATGGTCATACATTTGGCAGGAGTTTAGGAAGTGCAGCTCAGTTTCAACCTAATTTTGTGAGCAGTGTGCACCAAGTCTGTCTTCTCTTGAGAGCCGGGTCTGCCTACGGTGGCCTTTCTCAATAGCAAGGCTATACTCACTGAGTCTATACATAGTCAATGCTTTCCTTAAGTTTGGTTCAGTCACAGTGGTCAGGTATTTTGCCACTGTTTACTCTCTGTTTAGGGCCAAATATCATTCTAGTTTGCTCAGTTTTTTTTGTGTCAAGTAACTATCTTTAAGTTTTCTCATGATTTGGTTTGGTCTAATTGTGTTGCTGTCCTGGGGCTTGGACCAGCTTGCTTGGGGTCTCTTCTCCAGGGTCACTGCAGGTGATGGCTTTGTTATGGAAGGTTTGGGAATCGCTTCCTTTTAGGTGGATGTAGAATTTAATGGCTCTTTTCTGGATTTTGATAATTAGTGGGTATCGGCCTAATTCTGCTCTGCATGCATTATTTGGTGTTTTATGATCTACACTGAGGATATTTTTGCAAAATTCTGCATGCAGAGTCTCAATTTGGTCTTTGTCCCATTTTGTGAATATTTTTTTTGGTGCGGGGACCCCAGACCTCACAACCATGAACGGCAGTGGGTTCTATAACTGATTCAAGTATTTTTAGTCAGATCCTAATTGGAATGTTGAATTTGATGTTCCTTTTAATGGCGTTGAATGTCCTTCTTGCCTTGCCTCTCAGATCGTTCACGGCTTTGTGGAAGTTACCTGTGGCACTGATGTTTAGGCCGAGGTGTGTATAGTTTTTTTGTGTGCTCTAGGGCAACAGTGTCTAAATCAAATTTGTATTTGTGGTCCTGGCGACTGGACCTTTTTTGGAACACCATTATTTTTGTCTTACTGAGATTTACTGTCAGGGCCCTGGTCTGACAGAATCTGTGCAGAAGATCTAGGTGCTGCTGTAGGCCCTCCTTGGTTGGGGACAGAAGCACCAGATCATCAACAAACAGTAGACATTTGACTTCAGATTCTAGTAGGGTGAGGCCGGGTGCTGCAGACTGTTCTAGTGCCCTCGCCAATTCATTGATATATAGGTTGAAGAGGGTGTGGCTTAAGCTGCATCACTGTCTCACCCCACTGGAAAGAAATGTGTGTGTTGTTTTGCTAATTTTAACCACACAATTGTTGTTTGTAAACAAGAAGGGAATAATGCAGTGATCTATGGGACTTTAATGAGGACTATTAAAACCGTCAATTGTGAAACAGCACTATGGTAGACGGCATCCAAAGGTTTCAGAGTAGTGGCTGCTGCAATCCGGGACATGTTTCACAATCTAATAGCTCTCACGGTCTCACATTCATCCATGTTTCTCAAATGTACATTTTCAAAGTTGTTCCAAACAAAAGATTTTGAAGTGTTTAAGATTAAGTTCAAGCATTAACGGTTAAGGTTAAGGTTTGGCATTAACCTGTTGCTTCTACTCGGGACGCTTGCGTCCCAACTAGAGCTCTGGAAATGCAAATGCGCTACGCTAAATGCTAATAGTATTAGTTAAAACTCAAAAGTTCATTAAAATACACATGCAGGGTATCGAATTAAAGCTACACTCGTTGTGAATCCAGGCAACGAGTCAGATTTTTAAAATGCTTTTCGGCGAAAGCATGAGAAGCTATTATCTGATAGCATGCAACACCCCAAAAGACCCACAGGGGACGTAAACAAAATAATTAGCATTTCGGCGTTACACAAACCGCACAATAAAATAGAAAACATTCATTACCTTTCACCATCTTCTTTGTTGGCACTCCTAGATGTCCCATAAACACTATTTGGGTCTTTATTTCGATTAAATCGGTCCATATAAAGCCTAGATATCGTTATATGTAGACTGTGTGATAAACGAAAAAAACATCGTTTCAAAACGTAACGTCATTTTTTAAAATTCAAAAAGTCGACGATAAACTTTCACAAAACACTTCAAATACGTTTGTAATGCAACTTTAGGTATTAGTAAACGTTAATAAGCGATAAAATTCATCAGGAGGCGATGTAAAGATCATTAGCTGTCCGTCTGGAAAAATGTCCGGCTAGAAACTCAACGAAAATATCCGGTCCTAGACCAGAGGAGATACGGTGCCCTGCATGTGTTTGACCAAGAAAAAACTCGAAGGGAAATGACAAGACTCTAGACACCGTGTGGAAGCTGTAGGTACTGCAACCTCAGTCAATTAATTGTGGTTCACCTTTATCAATGGGTTCAAGTAGCGCATGGATATATTTTCCCATTTTCAGTGATCAGTTTTTCCTGTGCTTTTCGATGTAAATGCCGTTCTGGTAAAGCCACAGCAGTGATTTAACCAGTTTTTTAAACGTCTGAGTGTTTTCTATCCACACAGACTAAGCAAATGCATATACTATATTCCTGGCATGAGTAGCAGGGCGCTGAAATGTTGCGCGATTTTTAACAGAATGTTCAAAAAAGTAGAGGGTCGACTTAAGAGGTTAACTCCAAATGGTTACAGTAAGAGTTACGGTTTGGGATAAGCTTCATTTAAAAAAATCAAAAACAACTTTCTCTTGTTGGATTCAAACTTGCAACCTTTGTAATCAGAGGCTTACGCCCATCTGCCATCCCCGTCCACATCACCATAGCAAAGCCAAAACCTAATCATTCTGGAAGGGTCACCCATCTGCCATCCCTGTCCACATCACCATAGCAAAGCCAAAACCTAATCCTTCTGGAAGGATATTCCATCTGCCATCCCCGTCCACATCACCATAGCAAAGCCAAAACCTAATCCTTCTGGAAGGGTCTCCCATCTGCCATCCCCGTCCACATCACCATAGCAAAGTCAAAACCTAATCCTTCTGGAAGGGTCTCCCATCTGCCATCCCTGTCCACATCACCATAGCAAAGCCAAAACCTAATCCTTCTGGAAGGATATTCCATCTGCCATCCCCGTCCACATCACCATAGCAAAGCCAAAACCTAATCCTTCTGGAAGGGTCACCCATCTGCCATCCCTGTCCACATCACCATAGCAAAGCCAAAACCTAATCCTTCTGGAAGGATATTCCATCTGCCATCCCCGTCCACATCACCATAGCAAAGCCAAAACCTAATCCTTCTGGAAGGGTCTCCCATCTGCCATCCCCGTCCACATCACCATAGCAAAGTCAAAACCTAATCCTTCTGGAAGGGTCTCCCATCTGCCATCCCTGTCCACATCACCATAGCAAAGCCAAAACCTAATCCTTCTGGAAGGATATTCCATCTGCCATCCCCGTCCACATCACCATAGCAAAGCCAAAACCTAATCCTTCTGGAAGGGTCACCCATCTGCCATCCCTGTCCACATCACCATAGCAAAGCCAAAACCTAATCCTTCTGGAAGGATATTCCATCTGCCATCCCCGTCCACATCACCATAGCAAAGCCAAAACCTAATCCTTCTGGAAGGGTCTCCCATCTGCCATCCCCGTCCACATCACCATAGCAAAGTCAAAACCTAATCCTTCTGGAAGGGTCTCCCATCTGCCATCCCCGTCCACATCACCATAGCAAAGCCAAAACCTAATCCTTCTGGAAGGGTCTCCCATCTGCCATCCCCGTCCACATCACCATAGCAAAGCCAAAACCTAATCCTTCTGGAAGGGTCTCCCATCTGCCATCCCCGTCCACATCACCATAGCAAAGCCAAAACCTAATCCTTCTGGAAGGGTCACCCATCTGCCATCCCCGTCCACATCACCATAGCAAAGCCAAAACCTAATCCTTCTGGAAGGGTCACCCATCTGCCATCCCCGTCCACATCACCATAGCAAAGCCAAAACCTAATCCTTCTGGAAGGGTCTCCCATCTGCCATCCCTGTCCACATCACCATAGCAAAGCCAAAACCTAATCCTTCTGGAAGGGTCTCCAATCTGCCATCCCCGTCCACATCACCATAGCAAAGCCAAAACCTAATCCTTCTGGAAGGGTCTCCCATCTGCCATCCCCGTCCACATCACCATAGCAAAGCCAAAACCTAATCCTTCTGGAAGGGTCTCCCATCTGCCATCCCCGTCCACATCACCATAGCAAAGCCAAAACCTAATCCTTCTGGAAGGGTCTCCCATCTGCCATCCCCGTCCACATCACCATAGCAAAGCCAAAACCTAATCCTTCTGGAAGGATATTCCATCTGCCATCCCCGTCCACATCACCATAGCAAAGCCAAAACCTAATCCTTCTGGAAGGGTCTGCCATCTGCCATCCCCGTCCACATCACCATAGCAAAGTCAAAACCTAATCCTTCTGGAAGGGTCTCCCATCTGCCATCCCCATCCACATCACCATAGCAAAGCCAAAACCTAATCCTTCTGGAAGAGTCGCCCATCTGCCATCCCCGTCCACATCACCATAGCAAAGCCAAAACCTAATCCTTCTGGAAGGGTCTCCCATCTGCCATCCCCGTCCACATCACCATAGCAAAGCCAAAACCTAATTGAATGTAACACCGTCACTCTACCATAAAGGCCTGATTGGTGAAGTGCAGCAGAGATGGTTGTCCTTCTGGAAGGGTCTCCCATCTCCACAGAGGAACTCTAGAGCTATATCAGAGTGACCATTGGGTACTTGGTCACCTCCCTGACCAAGGCCCTTTTCCCCCGATTGCTCAGTTTTGCTGGGTGGCCAGCTCTAGGAAGAGTCTTGGTGGTCCCTGTAACGACTGCGCTGAGATTCGGGAAGAAGGTACAGGGAGTGAGTGTTTAATAAATAACCGGAACAGAAAACAAGGAACACGAACACCGACATGAAACCGAGTCAATAACACCTGAGGAAAGAACCAAGGGGAGTGACAGATATAGGGAAGATAATCAAGGAGGTGATGGAGTCCAGGTGCTGATGCGCGTAATGAAGGTGACAGGTGTGTGCAATAATCAGCACCCTGGTGACCTAGAGGCTGGAGAGGGAGCACAAGTGATAGTACCCCCTCCCCGACGCTCGGCTCCAGCCGCAGGATGCTGGCCAAGTTTTTGCTCTGACATGCACAGTCAACTGTGGGACCTGTGTAAATAAGGTATATCTGTTTTTATTTTTAATACATGTTTGAAAATTGCAAAAAAACTGTTGTCGGTTTATCATGAATTGAATATATAGAATCTAAAATGCTAGAATTTTAGAATAAGGCTGTAACGTAACAAAATGTGGAAAAAGGGGTCTGAATATTTTCTGAATGCACTGTATGTAGTCCATCTGACATTTTCTGGTGAGAATTAGCAAACAACATATATTTTTTCTTGACCGCAAAGTCAGGTTGCAGCTCTGACATAGCCTGTCAGCAGTTGGGGCATACGTAACAGTGTTGTCTGCATACAGATGAATTTTACACATTTCAACAGACTATATAAACAGATAAGTAACAGACTGACCGATGGGATTACCATCTGGGGTGGACATATACATACAGAGACATTACAGATTGACTGCTGGGTTTACCATCTGGGGTGAACATATATACAGAGACATTACAGATTGACTGCTGGGTTTACCATCTGGGGTGAACATATACATACAGAGACATTACAGATTGACTTCTGGGTTTACCATCTGGGGTGAACATATATACAGAGACATTACAGATTGACTGCTGGGATTACCATCTGGGGTGGACATATACATACAGAGACATTACAGATTGACTGCTGGGAAACACCAGATTGACATATATACAGAGGACAGATTGACTGCTGGGATTACCATCTGGGGTGGACATACATACAGAGACATTACAGATTGACTGCTGGGATAACCATCTGGGGTGGACATATACATACAGAGACATTACAGATTGACTGCTGGGATTACCATCAGGGGTGGACATATATACAGAGACATTACAGATTGACTGCTGGGATTACCATCTGGGGTGAACATATATACAGAGACATTACAGATTGACTGCTGGGATAACCATCTGGGGTGAACATATATACAGAGACATTACAGATTGACTGCTGGGATTACCATCTGGGGTGAACATATATACAGAGACATTACAGATTGACTGCTGGGATTACCATCTGGGGTGGACATATATACAGAGACATTACAGATTGACTGCTGGGATAACCATCTGGGGTGAACATATATACAGAGACATTACAGAATGACTGCTGGGATAACCATCTGGGGTGAACATATATACAGAGACATTACAGATTGACTGCTGGGATTACCATCTGGGGTGGACATATATACAGAGACATTAGAGGCACGTCACTTCTCCTCCTCCTTATTTTCTTCCCCTTCTTTCTCTCTTTTCTCTGTGTCACTGGAGGCCATTTTCTCCCTGCATTTCCCCCGTCACATCTACACTCATCCCCCCCTACATACCCAGCCTCCCCCTTACAGCCCCTCATCCCCCTTCTCCCATTTCTCCCCACATCACCTTCCCCTATCTCTCCCCATCACCTCCCCCATCTCTCCCCACATCCCCATCCCCCATCTCTCTCCCCACATCCCCATCCCCCATCTCTCCCCACATCCCCATCTCTCCCCACATCCCCCCCATCTCTCCCTACATCCCCATCCCCCCCATCTCTCCCCACATCCCCATCATCCCCATCTCTCCCCACATCCCCCCATCTCTCCCCATCCATTCCCCATCTCTCCCCACATCCCCCATCTCTCCCCCATCCCCCATCCCCATCTCTCCCCACATCCCCCATCTCTCCCCACATCCCCATCCCCCATCTCTCCCCACATCCCCATCCCCATCTCTCCCCACATCCCCATCTCTCCCCATCATCTCCCCACATCCCCATCCCCCATCTCTCCCCACATCCCCATCTCTCCCCACATCCCCATCTCTCCCCACATCTCCCCACATCCCCATCCCCCATCTCTCCCCCCATCCCCATCTCTCCCCACATCCCCATCTCTCCCCACATCCCCATCCCCCATCTCTCCCCACATCCCCCATCTCTCCCCACATCCCCATCTCTCTCCACATCTCCCCACATCTCCATCCCCCATCTCTCCCCACATCCCCCATCTCTCCCCACATCCACATGTCTCCTTCCTCTCCTGTCTCTCACCTCTCATAGGTTTCCATTGGTACAGCGTCCTCGTGGGTTTTATGTTGAGGACAAAGCAGAGGCTTAGTTATTCCTGTGTGTGCTATTGTGCGTGTGGATGTGTGTGTGTGTGTGTGTGTGTGTGTGTACTGTTTACATGTGTGTGTGTGCCTTTCTGTTGCTGCTGCGCCTGCTCTGTGTCTAGTTGCCTGGCGTCACCTGTCACCGCGCAGCGAGGAGGGGTTAACACTTTGAAGCTACGTAGCGCCGCTGCCGCTCCACCCCTCGCCCGAGCAAGTTTATTTACCTAATTTAAATATCACGCCAAAAGCCCCAAACAAACCTTCAAACACAGCTCCCCTCTGACACAGCTGCTACTGTGGATCTGACTCAGGCCATATGGTTGTTGGCTGTGAGAGCTCTGTCTCTTTTTCTCAGTCTTTCTCTTTTTCTCAGGCGTTCTCTCTCTCTCTCTCTCTCTGTGTGTGTGTGGCTGCTGATGAGGGATAGGCCCTCGGTGAAGAGCAGAGCATGGGGCAGAAGGATGCTCTCCAAGGCTGTCTGCCTCTCTAGTCCTAATGACTCTGTCTCCTCGCTCAGCATTCACAGGGTGTAGGGTTAAGTTGACCCTAGACACAGATCTTGGGCCAGTTTTCTATTTTTACCACTAATGGTTAAGATTAGGATTGGGCGAGAAGAGGCTGATCCTAGATCTGTACATAGGGGAAACTTCAACCTAGAGCCATCTGCTGGGAGAGAATTACTGGTAGTCTGTTGCTCCCATGGTTCCTTTATACTTAGCTACCTAGAGAGGAGAGGAACTAACAGAGCAGGTAGGAGGGGAGAGGAAGGGAGAAGGAGAAGAGGTTTTCTATTGTGAAGAGAGGGTGGAGACTGTTTCTAATGCAGTCAAGTCTTTGCTGGTTAATTAGGTAATTGGAAAGCGATGAATGTCAAGGTAAACAGTGTGACTGTACTGTATTCACCAACGAACCCTGGGACTTTGTGTAGAAGGGCTGTGTGAAAAGAGGGGACAGAGTAATCTACTGCGTCGATCCAACATTGATGGCAGCATTCGCGTGAAACTGAAAGCGCGAACCACTGCTTTTAATCAGGGCAAGGTGACTGGTAACATGACCGAATACAAACAGTGCAGCTATTCCCTCCGCAAGGCTATCAAACAAGCTAAGCGTCAGTACAGAGACAAAGTAGAATCTCAATTCAACGGCTCAGACACAAGAGGCATGTGGCAGGGTCTACAGTCAATCACGGACTACAAGAAGAAATCCAGCCCAGTCACGGACCAGGATGTCTTGCTCCCAAGCAGACTAAATAACTTTTTTGCCCGCTTTGAGGACAATACAGTGCCACTGACACAGCCTGCAACGAAAACATGCGGACTCTCCTTCACTGCAGCCGAGGTGAGTAAGACATTTAAACGTGTTAACCCTCGCAAGGCTGCAGGCCCAGACGGCATCCCCAGCCGCGCCCTCAGAGCATGCGCAGACCAGCTGGCCGGTGTGTTTACGGACATATTCAATCAATCCCTATACCAGTCTGCTGTTCCCACATGCTTCAAGAGGGCCACCATTGTTCCTGTTCCCAAGAAAGCTAAGGTAACTGAGCTAAACGACTACCGCCCCGTAGCTCTCACTTCCGTCATCGTGAAGTGCTTTGAGAGACTAGTCAAGGACCATATCACCTCCACCCTACCTGACACCCTAGACCCACTCCAATTTGCTTACCGCCCAAATAGGTCCACAGACGATGCAATCTCAACCACACTGCACACTGCCCTAACCCATCTGGACAAGAGGAATACCTATGTGAGAATGCTGTTCATCGACTACAGCTCGGCATTCAACACCATAGTACCCTCCAAGCTCGTCATCAAGCTCGAGACCCTGGGTCTCGACCCCGCCCTGTGCAACTGGGTACTGGACTTCCTGACGGGTCGCCCCCAGGTGGTGAGGGTAGGCAACAACATCTCCACCCCGCTGATCCTCAACACTGGGGCCCCACAAGGGTGCGTTCTGAGCCCTCTCCTGTACTCCCTGTTCACCCACGACTGCGTGGCCACGCACGCTCCAACTCAATCATCGAGTTTGCGGACGACACAACAGTGGTAGGCTTGATTACCAACAACGACGAGACGGCCTACAGGGAGGAGGTGAGGGCCCTCGGAGTGTGGTGTCAGGAAAATAACCTCACACTCAACATCAACAAAACTAAGGAGATGATTGTGAACTTCAGGAAACAGCAGAGGGAACACCCCCCTATCCACATCGATGGAACAGTAGTGGAGAGGGTAGCAAGTTTTAAGTTCCTCGGCATACACATCACAGACAAACTGAATTGGTCCACTCACACAGACAGCATCGTGAAGAAGGCGCAGCAGCGCCTCTTCAACCTCAGGAGGCTGAAGAAATTTGGCTTGTCACCAAAAGCACTCACAAACTTCTACAGATGCACAATCGAGAGCATCCTGGCGGGCTGTATCACCGCCTGGTACGGCAACTGCTCCGCCCACAACCGTAAGGCTCTCCAGAGGGTAGTGAGGTCTGCACAACGCATCACCGGGGGCAAACTACCTGCCCTCCAGGACACCTACACCACCCGATGTTACAGGAAGGCCATAAAGATCATCAAGGACATCAACCACCCGAGCCACTGCCTGTTCACCCCGCTATCATCCAGAAGGCGAGGTCAGTACAGGTGCCTCAAAGCTGGGACCGAGAGACTGAAAAACAGCTTCTATCTCAAGGCCATCAGACTGTTAAACAGCCACCACTAACATTGAGTGGCTGCTGCCAACACACTGACACTGACTCAACTCCAGCCACTTTAATATTGGGAATTGATGGGAAATGATGTAAATATATCACTAGCCACTTTAAACAATGCTACCTTATATAATGTTACTTACCCTACATTATTCATCTCATATGCATACGTATATACTGTACTCTATATCATCGACTGCATCCTTATGTAATACATGTATCACTAGCCACTTTAACTATGCCACTTTGTTTACATACTCATCTCAAATGTATATACTGTACTCGATACCATCTACTGTATCTTGCCTATGCTGCTCTGTACCATCACTCATTCATATATCCTTATGTACATATTCTTTATCCCCTTACACTGTGTATAAGACAGTAGTTTTGGAATTGTTAGTTAGATTACTTGTTGGTTATTACTGTATTGTCGGAACTAGAAGCACAAGCATTTCGCTACTCTCGCATTAACATCTGCTAACCATGTGTATGTGACAAATAAAATGTGATTTGATTTGATTTGACCCCTATGCCACAAAGTTAAACCTGTTGGAAAGAGTCTAACAAATCAACATGTTGCAAGCTAGGAGTCTTTGTTTTCTGGCAGGGAAAAATATCCAGGGAAAAAAACTTACACACATATTTTAATGATGCTTTTAACAAGAGGACTTTTTCAGTTGGAAAACGTTAGCAACCCGACGTAACATCAAGAAATACATTTGTGTTTCGGAGAAAATACAGTACATCATGTCGTAGAAAGGAATGATTAAAGCAATCCAACTTTTTGAGTAATTAGTTCATTTTCCTACGACTCCTACCAAAGGGGGGAAATCGTCAGGCGCAATAGTCTCCATTGTTTTTTCTTCCCTTCATTCATCTCTCTTCACTTCCCTCGTTTCTCTTGCCTTCCGCCCACCTTCCCTCCTTCCGTTCCTACTGGTTCTTAGCTGTTTAATGCTCCAGCCTCACCTCCAGCTGCATCTCTCTGGGGTCAGAGTTGTTGTTGATCTCGGAGATGAAGGCAGTATCTGTTGTGATGCAATGGTGTGCTGTTGGCATGCTGTTCCACTTCCAGCATGGCTCAGTAGTGTGTACAGTTAATTAGATCAACTCATGCTCTCCTCCCATTCTCATGAAACTCCAGGCTCTCCGTTTTGCCTTGAGTGCCTGAGTCCCCATCTGTAATGTTCTTTTTGGAAGGAGGAGAGAAAAAAAGGAGGGATGGTGAAACAACTGGATATCTGAGCAGAGAGAGACAGACAGAAAAAGAGACAGAGAGAGACAGAGAGAGAGAGAGAGACAGAGAGAAAAAGGGACAGAGAGAGAGAGAGAGAGACCGAGAGAGAGAGAGAGACAGCCAGAAAAAGAGACAGAGAGAGAGAGAGAGGGAGAGAGGGAGAGGAATGCTATTTGGCCCTCAACAGAGAGTACACAGTGGCAGAATTCTTGACCACTGTGACCAAAATTAAGGAAAGCTTTGACTATGTACTGCACACTGCCAAATGTATGACCATATTAGAGACACATATTTCCCTCAGATTACACAAACCCACAAAGAATCCAATGTTGATAAACTCCCATATCTACTGGGTGAAATACCACAGTGTGCCATCACAGCTGCAAGATTTATGATCTGTTACCACAAGAAACGGGCAACCAGTGAAGAACACACACCATTGTTAATACAATCCATATTTATGTTTATTTATTTTCCTTTTTGTATTTGAACTATTTGCACATCTTTACAACACTGTTATAGACATAATATGACATTTCAAATGTCTCTTTTCCTTTTATACTGTTTATTTAACTTTTAATCCCATGCTACAGAGAGACAGATAAAGATATATAGACAGAGAGACAGAGACAGACAGAGAGACAGAGAGAGATAGAGGGAGAGACAGATAAAGATATATAGACAGAGAGACAGAGACAGACAGAGAGACAGAGAGAGATAGAGGAAGAGACAGATAAAGATATATAGACAGAGAGACAGAGACAGACAGAGAGACAGAGAGAGATAGAGGGAGAGACAGATAAAGATATATAGACAGAGAGACAGAGACAGACAGAGAGACAGAGAGAGATAGAGGGAGAGACAGATAAAGATATATAGACAGAGACAGACAGAGAGACAGGGAGAGATAGAGGGAGAGACTGAGAGAGGAAGAGAGAAAGAGAGACAGAGAGAAATAAGGAAAGAGCGAGAGACCTCAGACAAGGAGAGAGAGATGGACAGAAATAGAGGGAATAGGAAAGACAGAGAAAGAAAGAAAGAGATATATGGTAATAGTGAGAGACAGACAAGGAGAGAGAGAGAGATAGAGAGAGAGAGAGAGAGACCTCAGACAAGGAGAGAGAGATGGACATAAATAGAGGGAAATAGGAAAGACAGAGAGAGAGAGAGAGAGAGAGAGAGAGAGAGAGACCGTCTCAGCCGGTGCTACTGCTGTCTAAACACTCGTCTCTCATGTCATGGAAGGAGGATCGGTGACGATGACAGCCGCAAGCTGTGGACTTCTCTACCAGGGTTAGAGGTTATTTGCTGCATTCTGGGTACTCTGGGACAGGTAATGCTGGGATTTTTCATCGTGAAAATCCCATCTATCTTCCCTGTGCGGCAAGACGTCAGTTTGATTTGTTTATTTGGGATAAACGAGCAGGCACACACATAATTGTACATGCATGCTTGTAAGCTAGCATGCACACGAGCAGGCAAAGATATGGTAGACGTTACCTCATTTACATGTACACTTACAGCTCTTATTTCACACGCAGTTATTTGCATATTATTTGCATTTATGACAGACATAAAAGTAAACATACTGTATACACACACAGCCCACCCCACACACACACACTCACACTCACACACACACGCACCCTCACACACACACACACACACACACACACACACACACACACACACACACACACACACACACACACACACACACACACACACACTCAAACTGCACATACACACACAACCCTCCCTAGACACACACTCACACGCACGCACGCACACACATGCACACACACACACACACACACTCACTCACACTAGCACCACAGGCTTTTAATGTCTCCGCATCAGAAACATTGAACATATAAATCCGTCAATACAGCCATCAATGCAGCCGTCAATACAGCCATCAATACAGCCGTCAATACAATACAGCCATCAATACAGCCGTCAATACAGTCGTCAATACAGCCATCAATGCAGCCGTCAATACAGCAATCAATACATCCATCAATACAGCCATCAATACTTTCATCAATACAGCCGTCAATACAGCCATCAATACTTTCATCAATACAGCCATCAATACAACCGTCAATACAGCCGTCAATACAGTCGTCAATACAGTCGTCAATACAGCCGTCAATGCAGCCATCAATACAGCCGTCAATACAGCCGTCAATACAGCCGTCAATACAGCCATCAATGCAGCCGTCAATACAGCCGTCAATACAGCCATCAATACAGCCGTCAATACAGCCGTCAATACAGCCGTCAATACAGCCATCAATGCAGCCGTCAATACAGCCGTCAATACAGCCGTCAATACAGCCATCAATGCAGCCATCAATACAGCCGTCAATACAGCCGTCAATACAGCCATCAATACAGCCATCAATACATCCATCAAAACAGCCATCAATACTTTCATCAATACTGCCGTCAATACAGCCGTCAATACAGCCATCAATGCAGTCGTCAATACAGCCGTCAATACAGCCGTCAATACAGCCATCAATACAGCCGTCAATACAGTCGTCAATACAGCCGTCAATACAGCCGTCAATACAGCCGTTAATACAGCCGTCAATACAGCCATCAATACAGCAATCAATACAGCCATCAATACAGCCATCAATACATCCATCAATACATCCATCAATACTTTCATCAATACAGCCATCAATGCAGTCGTCAATACAGCCGTCAATACAGCCGTCAATACAGCCATCAATACAGCCGTCAATACAGTCGTCAATACAGCCGTCAATACAGCCGTCAATACAGCCATTAATACAGCCGTCAATACAGCCATCAATACAGCAATCAATACAGCCATCAATACAGCCATCAATACATCCATCAATACATCCATCAATACTTTCATCAATACAGCCGTCAATACAGCCGTCAATACAGCCGTCAATACAGCCGTCAATGCAGCCGTCAATGCAGCCGTCAATACAGCCGTCAATGCAGCTGTCAATACAGCCGTCAATGCAGCCGTCAATACAGCCGTCAATACATGTACAGTACCAGTCAAAAGTTTGGACACACCTACTCATTCAAGGGTTTTTCTTTATTTGACCATTTTCTACATTGTAGAATAATAGTGAAGACATCAAAACTATGAAATAACACATATGGAATCATGTAGTAACCAAAAAAAGTGTTAAACAAATCAAAATATATTTTATATTTGAGATTCTTCGAAGTAGCCACCCTTTGCCCTGATAACAGCTTTCATTGTTTTCTACAATGTAGAAAATAGTAAATACAGTTTTTAACAATCACTTTGGCAATAATTTCAGAACCTTGTGTTAATTTTTCAAAACTCTAGACACAAAACTCAAAACGGTCATCACTTGTAACACAGGCTGTCCAATGTTCAAAACATTGCATTGTGCATTCATATCTTTAAAGAAACCTTGCACTTGCAGAATCATCGGTTCAAATAACTAAGTCATCATGAAATACCACAGGAACATTCATTTAGATCACCCACACACAAGATACCGATAGTTTCACTGTGTAGTTGTTCGTACAATCATTACATATTGTAGTACAAAATATGTGATACATGTTTCATGATGCTACTAAACGTAAATACATCACTGTAAAAGGACTAGTAGAGAGAATACTACTGACACAGTGGAATCATTGAACAAAATATGACATTTATTGATGAAATACAGTAAAATCACAACATAGGTTTCTTTGAATCAAAGTAAAAATTATTAGCTACAAAAAAAATCAAAACAGTTAAAGGTCAAATGCAGTGTTCCTCACCTGGCTTACTGTAAAACATCACTGCAGTGTTCCTCACCTGGCTTACTGTAAAACATCACTGCAGTGTTCCTCACCTGGCTTACTGTAAAACATCACTGCATTGTTCCTCACCTGGCTTACTGTAAAACATCACTGCATTGTTCCTCACCTGGCTTACTGTAAAACATCACTGCAGTGTTCCTCACCTGGCTTACTGTAAAACATCACTGCATTGTTCCTCACCTGGCTTACTGTAAAACATCACTGCAGTGTTCCTCACCTGGCTTACTGTAAAACATCACTGCAGTGTTCCTCACCTGGCTTACTGTAAAACATCACTGCATTGTTCCTCACCTGGCTTACTGTAAAACATCACTGCAGTGTTCCTCACCTGGCTTACTGAAAAACATCACTGCAGTGTTCCTCACCTGGCTTACTGTAAAACATCACTGCAGTGTTCCTCACCTGGCTTACTGTAAAACATCACTGCTGTGTTCCTCAACTGGCTTACTGTAAAACATCACTGCTGTGTTCCTCAACTGGCTTACTGTAAAACATCACTGCTGTGTTCCTCACCTGGCTTACTGTAAAACATCACTGCAGTGTTCCTCACCTGGCTTACTGTAAAACATCACTGCAGTGTTCCTCACCTGGCTTACTGTAAAACATCACCACAGTGTTCCTCACCTGGCTTACTGTAAAACATCACTGCAGTGTTCCTCACCTGGCTTACTGTAAAACATCACTGCATTGTTCCTCACCTGGCTTACTGTAAAACATCACTGCAGTGTTCCTCACCTGGCTTACTGTAAAACATCACTGCAGTGTTCCTCACCTGGCTTACTGTAAAAAACAAAACAAAAGATTGATTATTGAACTTCTATATTTCCTTCAACCCTGTCTTGTGGATTTGGCCACAGGTTCTCATCCACATCACAATGGATGTTTTCATTAGCCAAACATCTTGGGAAGAATCTTCGGGCGAATCCAGGCCTGACACTGGTCTGCCGTGATGTCATTGCATGCGTCATCCATGGCCTGGAGAAGGGTGGCTTGTTCGTGAGGGCGCCTATCATATACCTTCCACCCCCATGTGGAGAAAAATTCCTCAATCGGTTTAAGGAAAGAAGAGTAAGTACAGGGTGGTAAATTGTGGGTGGGCCTGAAACCATGCTTGCACCATTTGAGCATGGTGGAACCTGACATTATCCCACACAATGACATAGGTCATGCCATCATCTCTACAGACCTGATTTAGCCCATCAAGGAAGGTTACATTCGAACAGCGAATCATGTGGCTGCCTGCAACTCAATATATACAGTAGAGTATATAGAGTAGAGAGTTTTAGATGTTGTTCGACCAAACATTAGAACGGGCAAGATGCGTAATCTAAGCAACTTTGACCGTGGTATGATTGTTGAGGCTACACATGGTGGTTTCAGAACCTCAGAAACAGCTGCCCTCCTGGGATTTATACGCACTACAGTCTCTAGAGTTTACAGAGAATGGTGCGATAAACTAAACACATTCAGTGAGTTCTGTGGGCAAAAACACCTTGTTAATGAGAGAGGTCAGAGTATAATGTCCAGAATCATTCAAGCTGAAGGCCACAAATGCTTAAATAACAGCTGTTTAAAACAGTGGTGTGCATAAGAGCATCGCTTAACGTACAACACCGTGAATAACTCAGGCTGTTGTGGAGGCAGGGGTGTCCCACCCAGTGCTAGATAGGTGTACCTAATAAAGTGGCCGGTGAGTTCAGTAATGTCAAATATGAAAACATGCTCTGGAAAAGTGGTACATGGGACCATAGAAACAGTGTCTGATAAAGAATGATGATGAAATATTACATCCATAGATAATGTAGTCCAATTGGTCCATGTTCCACTGTAATTGGTGTCAATGGATCTCATTATCCTGAAACTTTCATGATCTAAACATGGAATATTGTTTGTCAGTTTCCATAAAACTATGCATTAAGAGTAATGCAACAGTTACTTATCATTTTAATCAGTTGTATCAATTGATAGTTAGATCATTGTAATGAAATTAATAAACAGTTATTTCAGATGTAATGTGTGAATTTCATTTTGAAATGGTAATACTGTGATGTTAAGTTGTGTCATTTTGAACAGGTGATTTTAGTTAATTGAACAAATGTTCTTAGCTTTATGTGTATTGTATCCAAGCAATTGGAAAAAGTGTTAAGAGGTTTGAAAAATTTGCATTTTGATCATTGGTTGTGAATTTTGTGTCTAGAGTTTTAAAGAATTAGCATTTTGATCATTGGTTGTGAGTTTTGTGTCTAGAGTTTTTTGATCATTGGTTGTGAGTTTTGTGTCTAGAGTTTTGAAAAATTAGCATTTTGATCATTGGCTGTGAGTTTTGTGTCTAGAGTTTTGAAAAACGACATCAAGGTTTCCGAAATTAGTGCCAAAGTGATTGTGAAAGTGATTGTGAAAAACTGTAATAAAGAAAAACCCTTGAATGAGTAGGTGTCCAAACTTTTGACCGGTAGTGTACAGTAGACGTTCTAGAGATCCACTTTAGCAGCAGCACAAAGGCAGAGCAAGCCAGTGTTGCCTAATAAGTCAAGTGCTCTGTCCATTCTTAGATCTTCACGTCAACAAAATGTCAACAATGTGCTCACAAAAACAAATAACATCATCGATGTCAATGTCACGTTCATTTTCAGGCAGAGGCTAATAAACACAGTGTGTTTTTGAGTAGCACAATAATGCCTAAGCTCCTCCTCCTCCAGAACACAGAGAGGATGAAAAGAGGCCACAGCAAGGCATCCAGACAGCTCCCAACACTGTGTCACTGTCCATTTGTATTTATTGGCAGAAAAGAAGGTGAAAAACCCAAGTCATCAACATCAATGCACACCACTGTGACTGCTTTTGAAAACCACGGGAGAAAAAAATAACATATTTATCGTCTTATGAATTTGAGTTATTAACATAGTTAAGGTTATTGGTTTTAAGTCAACTAAAATCTTTGTAGAGTGGTGTGTGTGTTGGTTGGTTGTTTGGGAAACATCACGCTGTGTGATTATGCGTATAAAACATTTGCAAATAAAATGATGAATAAACAGCGTTTCTGCTGAGGTGTGGAGTAGATATTTTGTTGTAGCTTTTAAGTAGGAGCAGACAGTTAAGTAGCTTGGGAAACCTGCTCAGCTGTCTCTCATGACTCTGTTGCTCCATCAGTCCTTTCTCTTTTCTCTTCTCTAATAGCTTCTTCCCTCACGACCCTCTTTACTGTACTCTCTCCCTCTCCCCCTCTCTCCTTTACTCTCTCCCTCTCTCCCCTCTCTCCTTTACTCTCTCCCTCTCTCCCCTCTCTCCTTTACTCTCTCCCCTCTCTCCTTTACTCTCTCCCTCTCCCCTCTCTCCTTTACTCTCTCCTTTACTCTCTCTCCCCTCTCTCCTTTACTCTCTCCCCTCTCTCCTTTAATCTCTCCCTCTCTCCCCTCTCTCCTTTACTCTCTCCCTCTCTCCCCTCTCTCCTTTACTCTCTCCCTCTCTCCTTTACTCTCTCTCCCTCTCTCCCCTCTCTCCTTTACTCTCTCCCTCTCTCCCCTCTCTCCTTTACTCTCTCCCTCTCTCCTTTATTCTCTCCCTCTCTCCCTCTCTCCTTTACTCTCTCCCTCTCCCCTCTCTCCCTCTCTCCCCCTCTCTCCTTTACTCTCTCCCTCTCTCCCCTCTCTCCTTTACTCTCTCCCTCTCTCCTTTACTCTCTCCCTCTCCCCCTCTCTCCTTTACTCTCTCCCTCTCCCCTCTCTCCTTTACTCTCTCCCTCTCCCCCTCTCTCCTTTACTCTCTCCCTCTCTCCCCTCTCTACTTTACTCTCCCCCTCTCTCCTTTACTCTCTCCCTCTCCCCTCTCTCCTTTACTCTCTCCCTCTCCCCCTCTCTCCTTTACTCTCTCCCTCTCCCCTCTCTCCTTTACTTTCTCCCTCTCTCCTTTACTCTCTCCCTCTCCCCTCTCTCCTTTACTCTCTCCCCTCTCTCCTTTACTCTCTCCCTCTCCCTCTCTCCTTTACTCTCTCCCCTCTCTCCTTTACTCTCTCCCTCTCCCCCTCTCTCCTTTACTCTCTCCCCTCTCTCCTTTACTCTCTCCCTCTCCCCTCTCTCCTTTACTCTCTCCCCTCTCTCCTTTACTCTCTCCCTCTCCCCCTCTCTCCTTTACTCTCTCCCTCTCTCCTTTACTCTCTCCCCTCTCTCCTTTACTCTCTCCCTCTCTCCTTTACTCTCTCTCTCTCCCTCTCTCCTTTACTCTCTCCTCTCTCCCCTCTCTCCTTTACTCTCTCCCTCTCTCCTCTCTCCTTTACTCTCTCCCTCTCCCCTCTTTCCTTTACTCTCTCCCCTCTCTCCTTTACTCTCTCCCTCTTCCCTCTCTCCTTTACTCTCTCCCCTCTCTCCTTTACTCTCTCCCTCTCCCTCTCTCCTTTACTCTCTCCCTCTCTCCTTTACTCTCTCCCTCTCTCCCCTCTCTCCTTTACTCTCTCCCCTCTCTCCTTTACTCTCTCCTCTCTCTCCTTTACTCTCTCCCCTCTCTCCTTTACTCTCCTCCTCTCTCTCCTTTACTCTCTCCCTCTCTCCTTTACTCTCTCCCTCTCCCCTCTCTCCTTTACTCTCTCCCTCTCCCCTCTCTCCTTTACTCTCTCTCTCTCCCCTCTCTCCTTTACTCTCTCCCTCTCTCCCTCTCTCCTTTACTCTCTCCCTCTCTCCTCTCTCCTTTACTCTCTCCCTCTCCCTCTCTCCTTTACTCTCTCCCCTCTCCCCTCTCTCCTTTACTCTCTCCCTCTCCCTCTCTCCTTTACTCTCTCCCCTCTCTCCTTTACTCTCTCCCTCTCCCTCTCTCCTTTACTCTCTCCCCTCTCTCCTTTACTCTCTCCCTCTCTCCCCTCTCTCCTTTACTCTCTCCCCTCTCACCTTTACTCTCTCTCTCTCTCCTTTACTCTCTCCCTCTCTCCTTTACTCTCTCCTCTCTCTCCTTTACTCTCTCCCCTCTCTCCTTTTCCCTCTTCTCTCCTTTCCTCTCTCCCTCTCCCCTCTCTCCTTTACTCTCTCCTCTCTCCTTTACTCTCTCTCTCCCCTCTCTCCTTTACTCTCTCCCTCTCCCCTCTCTCCTTTACTCTCTCCCTCTCCCCTCTCCCTTTCATCTTGCTCCTCTTTTTGCTCTCTCCTTTCCCCACTGCTCTCCCTCTCTCCCTCTTCCTCTCTCTTTCCCCACTCTCTCCCTCCCACTCTCTCTTTTTTCTCTCTCTTTCCCCCTGCTCTCCCTCCCACTCTCTCTTCCTTCCTCTCTCTTTCCCCACTGCTCTCCCTCCCACTCTCTCTTCCTTCCCCTCTCTTTCCCCACTGCTCTACCCTCCCACTCTCTCTTCCTTCCTCTCTCTTTCCCCACTGCTCTAGCCTCCCACTCTCTCTTCGTTCCTCTCTCTTTCCCCACTGCTCTCCCTCCCACTCTCTCTTCCTTCCTTTCTCTTTCCCCACTGCTCTACCCTCCCACTCTCTATTCCTTCCTCTCTCTTTCCCCACTGCTCTACCCTCCTACTCTCTCTTCCTTCCTCTCTCTTTCCCCACTGCTCTCCCTCCCACTCTCTCTTCCTTTCTCTCTCTTTCCCCACTGCTCTCCCTCCCACTCTCTCTTCCTTCCTCTCTCTTTCCCCACTGCTCTACCCTCCCACTCTCTCTTCCTTCCTCTCTCTTTCCCCACTGCTCTCCCTCCCACTCTCTCTTCCTTCCTTTCTCTTTCCCCACTGCTCTACCCTCCCTCTCTCTCTCTCTCTCTTTCTCTGTCTCGGTGCTCATGCATGGTAAGGGACTGAAAATCAAGCATTCCATCAAACACCAAGAGGCCAATAGTTTTACATGCGATTGGGGTTTTTGATCGCTGTCGGATCTGCGGGAAATGATTATGTCACTCAATGTTTGCAGTGTGGAGACGCTGAGATTGAAATGGCAGCCAGTTTTAGAGGAATCAGCAGAGCTACAGTTCTGGCACACTGCCAGTTGACTGAAAGGATGACTCCTCATACATAATTACCACAGGAGCCCCTCCTCCCCTCCCTCTTCACCATCCCTCCACACGTCCTCCTTCTTCCTCTCTTCTCCGCTGCTCTGACCATGTTTCAAATCAGTGTGCAAATATGTCCCTTGGAACTGCTGCTCTGTTTGAAGAGGTTTCTCTCTATTTCTCTCTCTATTTTTCTCCCTCTCTTTTTTCAAAAAGAGCTTTGAGCTTTTTAGCCAAAAGCTCTTCAAAGCGTCCTTTGTTCTTAACCCTGCCCTAGGGCACATGTGGAGATTTCCTAACCCTGCCCTAGGGTAAAAGTTGAGTTTTGCTAACCTTGCCCTTAGGTAAAGGTTGAGTTTTGCTAGCCTTGCCCTTAGGTAAAGGTTGAGTTTTGCTAGCCTTGCCCTAGGGTAAAGGTTGAGTTTTGCTATCCTTGCCCTGGGGTAAAAGTTGAGTTTTGCTAACCTTGCCCTTAGGTAAAGGTTGAGTTTTGCTAACCTTGCCCTTAGGTAAAGGTTGAGTTTTGCTAACCTTGCCCTTGGGTAAAGGTTTAGTTTTGCTAGCCATGCCCTAGGGTAAAGGTTGAGTTTTGCTAACCTTGCCCTGGGGTAAAGGTTGAGTTTTGCTATCCTTGCCCTGGGGTAAAAGTTGAGTTTTGCTAACCTTGCCCTTAGGTAAAGGTTGAGTTTTGCTAGCCTTGCCCTAGGGTAAAGGTTGAGTTTTGCTAACCTTGCCCTTGGGTAAAGGTTTAGTTTTGCTAGCCATGCCCTAGGGTAAAGGTTGAGTTTTGCTAACCTTGCCCTGGGGTAAAGGTTGAGTTTTGCTATCCTTGCCCTGGGGTAAAGGTTGAGTTTTGCCCTGGGGTAAAGGTTGAGTTTTGTTAACGCTGCCCTAGGGTAAAGCTGGAGTTTTCCAAACCCTGCCCTAGTTAGTCGTGCTCTCCTGTCTCATGTGTCAACCATGTCTGTGTGGGCAGTTGACATTTTTGTAATTCAGCTCTCAGCCCCCTTAGCGTTGCAGCCGTACGTGAGACTGAGAGGTACAGAAGGTAGAGATTGATGAGGGACGATAGTTTCCTCCTCTCCAGCTGGTGACTTGGACAAGAAAAGGCTGGAGGGACACAGGCCCACTGACATGCCTTCTTATCTCTGTCATCAGGAGGTGTTTGAGCCAGGTTGTATACGCCCTGGAGAGGATGGATAGAGAAGCTGCTGTTCAATACGATGTACTGCTGGCAATGAGGTGTGCTGATTTCAGGGTGGTTGTCTGAAACGTGTTGTCAGTGGCCAATGTGAGTGCCTTGGTATTTTTAGGATGGTCTATATCTGAGGTTAGCCTCAAAATTTTTATTTGATATTTGAAATAATTTTAGAAAT